>NC_090371.1:52700190-53000838 GCF_036365525.1 Heterodontus francisci | reverse complement strand
CCGTATGCCTTCTTGACCACTCTATTTACCTGCGTTTCCACCTTCAGGGAACAGTGGACCTGAACACACAAATCTCTCTGGACATCAATTTTCCCCAGGACTTTTCCATTTACTGTATAGTTCACTCTTGAATTGGATCTTACAAAATGCATCACCTCGCATTTGCCCTGATTGAACTCCATCTGCCATTTCTCTGCCCAACTCTCCAATCTATCTATATTCTGCTGTATTCTCTGACAGTCCCCTTCACTATCTGCTACTCCACCAATCTTAGTGTCGTCTGCAAACTTGCTAATCAGTCCACCTATACTTTCCTCCAAATCATTAATGTATATCACAAACAACAGTGGTCCCAGCACGGATCCCTGTGGAACACCACTGGTCACACGTCTCCATTTTGAGAAACTCCCTTCTACTGCTACTCTCTGTCTCCTGTTGCCCAGCCAGTTCTTTATCCATCTAGCTAGTACACCCTGGACCCCATGCGCCTTCACTTTCTCCATCAGCCTGCCATGGGGAACCTTATCAAACGCCTTATTGAAGTCCATGTATATGACATCATTACAGGCAGGGCCACCTTCTTGGCTGGAATGGATTTCTCAGCTTCCCAGGCCGGCTGGCTTTCTGTCTCCATCTTTCAGAGAACAAATTTTTAAAGAAAAAATCTTATCAGGCTTGATTTTATTCAGGTGACCATAGATGCTCTCCCCTGGTGTGTTCATACACATTAGGGTCTTTGAACGTGTGGCCATTGTTACACAATGGGGTTTGAATGTGGTTGATCTTGATAAAGTGCTGCTATGTCCCACCTATTATCTTTGCTTTGAATCCGGAGTCTCCCTGACTACAAAGGCCTTTGTCAACCCAATTCTTGAAGCTCGGAGGCACTTAGCATTGAATGGGTTTAGCATTTTAATGTGTCTTCTCCAGAACTAGTCCAGACATCATGATGGGTTTAGTCTCCAATAAGTCACTATGCATATTTGCAGTACAGGAGAGGTCACTTGACTTCTTACTCCATCTTGTTTGCAGTAAAAATGTGTCCATTTTTGGAGTTTAGTTCATCAGTTCATTTTTACAGCTCATAAATCCTCCAGTTCACTTTAGTCCATTGTGTGACATCTGCTTCTCTCTCCACAGATGCTGTCATACTTGCTGATGTTTCCAGCATTTTCTCTTTTTATTCTGCTTGTTTACCTGATTGGTCTGTGAGAATAGACACTGAAGACCATTAAGAAATGATCACCTAACTAAGGTTTCCTCCCTTATTTTTTCTATTTTGGAAATTACAATTTCATGAGCACAATGCTCTTGGCAGTCTTCAAGGGAAACTCCATTTCTCTAAATTGTCACACAATCTTACAATGTAAAACACATGCACAACCATGACTTGTTAGGGAGTGCAGAGACATCTGTGTTAAGGATGACTTACTTTACATAAATACTGAGGTACCTGATATCATAATGCTGAGGATTTTGTAGCAATTCAAATGAATAGAGTTTCTTAAAGCAAAGTAATTGATTAAAAAATCTCTACAATTTGGAAAATCATCATTACGAGCATTGCTTTGCACCACAGAATCCTGTCATTTGAGCTTGGTGGAGACCAGGACATATGTTCAGCTGCTGTCACCCATGGACTCAATCTATGAATGCTTCCAATATCTCAGTAGCATCCTTTGTCAGCCATTACCTTGCTGTATGCAAATTGGCTGCCATATTTCCTAAGTTGCAACAGCAAGTTTACTTCAGAAAGTACTTAATTGGTTGTAGAGAGCTGTGGGGCATCCTGAGTTCATGAAGAGTGCTACATAAATGCCAGTCTTTCTTTTTAGATGCCAATTCAAAGCTTTCTGTCACATAAATGACAATACCAGCTAGGAACTTGTGTCTGAGGTCTCAAGTCCTTCACTCAGCACCATCTCTCCTCAGCAAGCACAAAAGAAGTTCAGTACAGAGGAAGGAAGTTTGGAGAGATGGCAACATGATAAAGCAAAATGACATTTGTGCTCATTTAGTCTGACATTTTTCCGACAATGCTATGAGACTCCATTAGAGAGAGGCAGAGGGATTGAAATCTGGTTATTCTGTGATGTTCAAAATTTCACAAGAATGACAAACATTTGATCCCAATCTGTGAAGGAGCTCAATATTGTGGGAGAAATATCAGGCAGTAAGCCGAGACGCAACACGATTTCCAACAATGCTCTTGCTTTTTCCTTCTGGGAAGATTTTTCATTGTCAACACATTTTTGAGTGATGAGCGGAGGTTTGCAGTAAATAGAAGAGATCATATTTTCAGTTATATGTAACTGTTTCCACCACAGGTAGACAAAGCAAGCAAGTTTGTACAAAGGCAGACATTGGAGGAGAAATGTCAAAGACATTTTTTTGACCTGTACTGTAACCTCTGATATCTCCCCTGCATGATGAGCTACTCCATCAAGAAAATAGGATAGCTTATAGTGGGAGAGCCTATTAAACCATGATCTGAGAGTGATGTTACGATAGTAGGTGCAATTCTATAGCTGGAAGCAGCTTATTATGCTTGAAATCGGTAAGAGTGCATTAAACACAGATGTGTGTGTGTGTGTGTGTGTGCATGTGAGAGTGCAAGTGCATACACGCATGCTCTAGGGACGGATTCTTGGGCAATGTATTACATTGGGAAGCTCTGGCAACTCAACAATGCATTAAGTGATGAAAGTGTACGAACTGAGATACAATACCTAGAATTATAATGTAGACTATAAGTGTAAAACTAGAGGACACAGGTTTAAAACGTCAGAAGATTCCTTGTCCCATAATGTAATGGATATCAGGAACAGACCCACAGATAAAGCAACAATTGCTGTGCCAATTAATTCCACCAGGATCTGGTAAGGAACTTGACTAAAAGTTAAAGGAAAGGTATAGACTGACATAATCAATTGGGGCATGATAATTCCTGGGCCAGTAAGACCAATGTGTCACCTGTGAAAGCACAGCCATCAAGAGCTGAAGACTAACTATAGATAAATATCTTGGAATTTTATTTGATTTTTAAAATTCTCTTTTTTGTGGGATGTGAGCATCGCTGGCAAGGCCAGCATTTATTGCCCATCCTTAATTCCCCTTGAACTGAGTGGCTTGCTAGGCCATTTCAGAGGACAGTTAAGAGTCAACCACACTTCTGTAGGTCTGGAGTCACACATAGGCCAGGCCAGGTAAGGAGGCAGATTTCCTTCCTTAAAGGACATTAGATTAACTTTAGCAATCAGGACTATTTATGTATATCATTCCTCGGGACTTTAAATAGCCAAAATGGGTTGATGCCTCTTTGGAAGTAGTGGTCTTGGTAGGCTGATTAGTCTTTTCTTGGTTTGTGTCCTCTGTGTCTTTTTAAAAAAAAATTCTACACAGGTGAGCTCTAGGTTATTGAAGAGTAATCTGTTCAAAGTATACTGCTTGAAATTTCCCCTCCCCACTCTCAATTTATCAATGGGGGACAGTTCTACCCTATGAGAGTGGAATTGATCTTCGCCAATAGCACAAAACATGCTCATATCAAAAATAAAAACAGAAAGTGCTGGAAGTACTCAGCAGGTCAGCAACATCTGTGGAGAGAGAAACAGAGTCAACATTTCAGGACTGTGAACCTTCATCAGAACTGGTATAGATTAGAAATGTAATAGATTTTGAGCAAGTGAAAAGGGCGAGGAGGGAAGAAGAACAAAAGGGAAGGTGTGTGATAGGGCAGAAGGCAGGAGAGAGTAAATGACAAAGATGTCATGGAACAAAGGCAAAGGGAAGGCTAATAGTTGTATTAAAAGACAAGGCATTAGTCCAGAGAGAGTTTTAATGGCAGAATAATGAACAGCTCTGTCCAGAAGCAAAAACCTGAAAAACAACAACCGAGCAGACATATATAAGGACAAACGAATTCGGAGCAGGAGTAGGCCGCTTGGCCCCTTGAGCCTGCTCCGCCATTCAACAAGATCATGGTTGATTTGATTGTAACCGCAACTCCACTTTCCCGCCTGCCCGATAACCTTTCACCCTTTGCTTATCAAGAATCTACCTCTGCCTTAAAAATTTCCAAAGACTCTGCTTACACCACCTTTTGAGGAAGAGAGTTCCAAAGGCACACAACACTCAGAGAAAAAAAATCTCCTGATCTCTGTTTTAAATGGGTGACCCCTTATTTTTAAACAGTGACCCTTAGTTCTAGATTCTCCTGCAAGAGGAAACATCCTTTCAACATCCACACTGTCAAGACCCCTCAGGAGCTTATATGTTTCAATCAAGTCGCCTCTTACTCTTCTAAACTCCAGTGGGTACAAGCTTAGCCTGTCCAACCTTTCCTCAGAAGACAACCCGCCCAGTTCAGGTATTAGTCTAGTGAACCTTCTCTGAACTGCTTTCAATGCAGTTACATCCTTCCTTAAATAAGGAAACCAATACTGTACACAGTACTCCAGATGTGGCCTCACCAATGCCCTGTTTAACTGAAGCATAACCTCCCTATTCAATTCCCCTCACAATAAACAATAATATTTTATTAGCTTTCCTGATTACTTGCTGTACCTGCATACTAACCTTTTGCGATTCTTGTACTAGGACACCCAGATCCCTCTGCATCTCAGAGCTCTGCAATCTCTCACCATTTTGATACAATGCTTCTTTTTTATTCCTTCAGCCAGAATGAACTATTTCACATTTTCCCACATTATACTCCATTTTCCAGATCTTTGCCCACTCACTTAATCCATCTATATCCCTTTGTAGCCTCTTCACAAGTTACTTTCCGACCTATCTTTGTGTCATCAGTAAATTTAGCAACCGTATCTTCGGTCCCTTCATCCAAGTCATGTATATAAAATGTGAAAGGTTGATGCCCCATCACTGATCCCTGTGGCACATCTTGCCAAGCAGAAAATGACCCATTTATGCCTACTCTCTGTTTTCTGTTAGCTAGCCAATTCTGCTATCCATGCCAATATGTTACCTCTTACAGCAAGAGCTTTTATTTTTTGCAATAATCTTTGATGTGGCCTTATCAAATGCCTTCTGGAAATCTAAGTACAGTACATCCATTGGTTCCCCTTTATTCACAGCACATGTTACTTCATTAAGGAACTGCAATAAATTGGTTAAACACAATTGACTTTTCATAAAACCATGTTGACGCTGCCTGACTGCCTTGAATTTTTTTTAAAGTGCCCTGCTATAACTTCTAACATTTTCTCTAAGACAGATGTTAAACTAACTGGCCTGTAGTTTCCTGCTTCCTGTCTCTCTCTTTTTGAATAAAGGAATTACATTGGCAATTTTCCAATCTAATGGAACCACCCCCGAATCTAGGGAATTTTACAAAATTAAAACCAACACATCAATTATCTCACTAGCCACTTCTCTTAAGACCCTGGGATGAAGTCCATCAGGACCCGGGGACCTGTCAGCCTGCAGCTCCAACAATTTGCTCAGTATCTAATTTTCTTAAGTTTTTTTTATTCATTCACGATGTGGGCATAACTGGCTAGGCCAGCATTTATTGCCTATCACTAATTGCCCTTGAGAAGGTGGTGGTGAGCCACCTTCTTGAACCCCTGCAGTCCATGTGGAGTAGGTACACCCACAGTGCTGTTAGAAAGGCAGTTATAGGATTTTGACCCAGCGACATGAAGGAACAGCGATATAGTTTCAAGGCAGGATGGTGTGTGACTTGAACGGAAACTTGCAGGTGGTGGTGTTCCCATGCAACTGCTGCCCTTGTCCTTCTAGGTGGTAGAGAAAGGTGCTGTCTAAGGAGCCTTGGTGCATTGCTGCAGTGAATATAGATGGTACATACTGCTACCATTGTGCATCGGTGGTGGAGGGAGTAAATGTTTGTGGATGGGGTGCCAATCAAGTGGGATGATTTGTCCTGGATGGTGTCGAGCTTCTTGAGTGTTGTTGGAGCTCCTCCCTCCCTTCCATTTCCTGATTTACAGCTATTTCTGGGATTTTATTTGTATCCTCTATAGTGAAGACTGATGCAAAATACCTGTTCAATTCATCTGCCATCTCCTTATTTTACATCATTAATTTCCCAGGCTCACTTTCTTTAGGACCAATGCTCACTTTGTTAACTCTTTTCTTTTTTAAATATCTATCGAAACTCTTACTATCTGTTTTTATATTTCTAGCTAGCTTTCTCTCGTACTCCAATTTTTCCCTCCTTATTAATCTTTTAGTAATTCTTTGCTGTTTTTATATTCTGTCCAATCTTCTGACCTGCCACCCATCTTTGTGCAATTATAGGCTTTTTCGTTAAGTTTGATGCTATCTTTTTTAAGTTTAAAATATGAGTATGAGGCCCACTCTTCTCTCCCTCAGACTGAATGCAAAATTCAATCATATTATGATCGCTGCTGCCCAAGGGCGTCTTCACTATGAGGTAATTACTTACTCCTATCTCATTGCGCAATACCAGGTCTAGTATAGCCTGCTCTCTGGTTGGCTCCAGAACATGCTGTTCTAAGAGACTATCCCAAAAACATTCTATGAACTCTTCATCTAGCCTACCTTTGCCCATCTGATTTTCCAGTCTATATGTAGATTAAATCCCCCATGATTATCGCCGTACTTTCTGACAAGTTCCCCTTATTTCTTCCTTTATATCCCATCCTACCATGTGGTTACTGTTAGGGGGTCTGTACACCACTCCCACAAGTGACTTCTTGCCTTTATCATTTCTCATCTCTACTCAAACCGCTTCTACATCCTGGTTTCCTGAACTTAGGTCATCCCTCTCTATCATGTTAGTACCATCATTAATTAACAGAGCCACCCCTCCACGTTTTCATAGCTTCTTGTCCTTCCTAAATGCCATGTACCCTTTAATATTCAGGTCCCAATCTATGTCGTCCTGTAGCCATATCTCTGTAATGGCTATCAGATCGTAATTATTTATTTCTGTTTGTGCTATCAGTTCATCTGTTTTGTTTCAAATGCTACGTGCATTGAGATACAGAGCCTTTAGTTTTGTCCTTTTATTATTTTTGTAACCTCTAGCCTTATCTGCTGATTTACTCCTAGATTTGTACTCTGTGTCCCTTCCTGTCATAGTCTGTTTATCATGTCCCATATTAATACCTTTCTCTCTTGCCTTGCCTCTACTCTTTGATTTACCGCATCTTCCAAAATTTGATCCCTTGCTCTATCATTTAGTTTAAAACCCTCTCTACTTCCCTAGCTATGTGGCTCGCTAGAACACTGGTCCCAGCACAGTTCAGGTGTAGACCGTCCCAACGAGACAGCCCCACTTTCCCCAGTAGTGGTGCCAGTGCCCCGCAAACCAGAACCCACTTCTACCACACCAGTCTTTGAGTCACGCATTCATTTTTCTAATCTTATTTACCCTATGCCAATTTGCACGTGGCTCAGTTAATAATCCAGAGATTATTCTGAGGTTCTACTTTTTAATTTAGACTCTAGCTGCTCATACCCCCTCAGCAGAACCCCTTTCCTAGTTCTATCTATATCATTGGTACCTACATGGACCACGACCACTGGATCCTCCCCTTCTGACTGCAAGTTCCTCTCCAGCCCAGAGCAGATGTCCCAAACCTTGGCACCAGGCAGGCAACATAGCCATCTGGACTATCGCTTTTGGTTGCAGAGAACTGTGTCTATCCCCCTGACTATGCTATCTCTTAAGACAGGCAACCAGAAGCTCAGGGTCATGCCTGCAGACTGAGTGGAGGTGTTCCGCAAAGTGGTCACCCAATCTGCGTTTGGACTCCCCAGTGTCGAGACGACTGCATTGTGAGCAGCAAATACAGTATATTAAATTGAAAGTACAACAAATAAATCGCTGCTTCACCTGGAAGGAGTGTTTGGGGCCTTGGATGGTAAGGAGAGAGGAGGTAAAAGAGCAGGTATTACACCTTCTGTGATTGCATGAGAAGGTGCCATGGGAAGGGGACAAGATGTCAGGGTTGATGGAGGAGTGGTGTTGCGGAGGGAACAATCCTTTTGGAATGTTGACAGGGGAGGGGAGGGGAAGATACGTTTGCTGGTGGCATCATGCTGGAGGTGCCAGAAATGGGAGAGGATAATCCTTTGGATGTGAAGGCTGGTGGTGTGAAAACTGAGGACAAGGGAAACCCTGTCGCGATTCTGGGAGGGAGGGGAATTGGTGAGGGCAGAAGTGCGGGTAATGGGTTGGATTCTCGTTGAGGTCCCAGTCAACCACAGTGGGGGTGAATCCTCAGTTGAGGAAAAAGGAAGACATATCAGAAGCGTTGTTGTCGAAGGTAGCATCATCAGAACAGATGCATTGGAGGTGGAGAAACTGGGAGAATTGAGTTATTACAGGGGGCAGAGTGTGAGGAAGTGTAGTCAAAGTAGCTGTGGGAGTCGGTGGGCTTACAGTGAATATTAGTAGAGTGCCTATCCCCAGAGATGGAGACAGAGAAGTCGAGGAAGGGAAGGGAAGGGAATTGTCGGAGATGGGCCATGTAAAGGTGAGAGAAGGGTGGAAATTAGAAGCAAAGTTGATAAAGTTTTCCAGTTCAGGGCGAGAGCAGGAAACGGCACCGATACAGTTATCAATGGACCGGAAAAAGAGTTGGGGAAGGGGGCCTGAGTAAGACTGAAACAAGGAATGTTCAACATACCCCTCAAAAAGACAGGCATAACTGAGACCCATGCAGGTACCCATAGCAACACCTTTCATATGGAGGAAGTGAGTGGAGTTGAAGGAGAAGTTGTTCAATGCGAGAACAAGTTCAGCCAGGTGGAGGAGGGTGGTGGTGATATAGATTTGTAGGGCCTCTGTTCAAGGAAGAAGCGGAGAGCCCTCAGATTGTCGTGGTGGGGGATAGAGGTACAGAGAGATTGGACATCCCTCACGAAGAAGAGGCCGTGAGGGCCAGAAAACTAGAAATTTTCGAAATGACGTAGGGCATCAGAAAAGTCACGGATGTGGGTGGACCAGGGGAACAGAAATGGAGTCAAGATAGGAAGAAATAAATTCTGTGGGGCAGGAACAGGCTGAAATGATGGGTCTCCCAGGCCAGTCCTGTTTGTGGATTTTAGGAAGGAGGTAGAAGTGGGCTGTTCAGGGTTGCGGGACTATGAGGTGGGAAGTTGTATAGGGAAGATCTCCAGAGGAGATGAGGTCAATGACAGTCCTGGAGACAGTGGCTTGATGTTCAGTTGTGCAATCATGATCCAGGGGGAGGTAGGAAGTGTTTGAGAGTTGGTGCTCAGCCTCTGCAAGGTAGAGATTGGTACAAGAACAGCACCACCCTTGCTCATACCAAATTGGCAGCCCGATTTACACTGGATCAATTAACACCGTGCCCATTATCTTCAGATGGAGTGTAAAATGAGCTGTCGATTCACTATCACCACTGTGCCCCACATTTACTTTTGGAGGGCTTTTTTGAGTCATAGTTTCTCTGGAACAGATCATGCTGGAGGCCAAGAGAAGAATCTATTCGAAAATTTGAACCCTGCAGAGCCATGTTCTCAACTCATTTCACTCTCTTACAATTTCAGAGAGCAGTGCACCCAACTGAATAATAGTGTTGGTGGTGGAAGCAAGTAGTCATTATCAGTGAAGCTGCACAGATTGTATTCTGTGGGGGATGTCACAGGCCTAGACACCCTGATCTCCATTAATGTCTAACACTGGCTTTTTAGACTTGACCCTTCATGCCACCAGGACAACTAGGGATGGGCAACAAATGCTGCCTTTCTAGCTTTGGTCACATCCCAATTCTAAACACACACACACACCACAGATGCACATGAATAAAATCATATGCGCTAAAATAACACACCAAGGCTCCTTGGACAGTACCTTCCAAACACGTGAGCTTTACCAACTAGAAGGACAAGGGCAGCAGATGCAAAGGAACACCACCACCTGCTATTTCCCCACCAAACCACACACCATCCTGACTTGGAACTATATCGCCGTTCCTTCACTGTCGCTGGGTCAAAATCCTGGAACTCCTTTCCTAACAGCACTGTGGGTGTACCTACCTCACATGGACTGCAGCAGTTCAAGAAGGCAGCTCACCACCACCTTCTCAAGGGCAATTAGGGATGGACAATAAATGCTGGCCTAGCCAGCGATGGCCACATCCCATGAACGAATAAAATAAATAAATAAATAACTTTACAGAATAGTGTTCCCGGCGCGTAACTTTTCACAACTGGACCGTCTATCAGGTTTTGGGGCACTGGCAACAGCACGCTTTGCACAGATTTTAACCATTAAATGAATAGATTGGAAAACAGTCTCTGCTACTTCATCACCTGAGAGACTACACAGGGTCTTGGCTTAATGTCTCATCTGCAAGACGACACCTCCGACCATACAGCACTTATTCAGTACCGTACTGAGGGTATCAGCCTAGATTATGGAATTGAACCTGTATCCTTCTGACTCAGAGACATAGGAAAACAGTGCAAGGCACACTGACCTCAATTGCCTGACTCTTATTTGGAAGCACTGATACATAAATTTATTTTATTTTTCTGAAAATGAATGTCCATAAATTGCAGCCTCAAACGGAACCAGAAAAGCTGGTCCTCTGAATTATACAGAGGTCAGTTTGCTTTCAAGACTGTAATGGATTAGGAAAGTGACTTTTTGAAAAACAAATCTTTAAAAATCCTGATAAATGACAGAATGGAGATAGATTCTGTGGTGTGTTGGGGAAGACGGGTAGGATCACGGCTTGACATCTGAAGAAAGAACAAACTTACGTTTATAAAAGACCTTATTACAACCTCAGAACGCCTTGATACACCCAAATGAATTACTTTGAAGTTCAATCGCTGTTGATATGCAGGGAAAATATTTTGGCTGGGTAATTTGTAGGATTTGCTCACTACCCATCACCATAACTTTGCTGGAATTGCAGCAGAAACTGTGTTTAGGCATGTAAATGTGTTTTCCGACAGCAGAGCATGGGTAACACAAAGAAAATTCTTGCCTATGTTGACGAAAATTCAGTGCTGAGGTTAATAGCTGATGCCTTAACATCAAGAAGTGAGAGCGAATGACCTTGGCATTAATAGGGCATTCAACTTAACATGGTAAAAATGAGTACCAGCAAAACTGAAGTCAACGGGAATCGGGCAATACTTTCCTTTGGCTGGAGTCATACTTTGAACAAAGGTTGTTGGAGGCCAATCATCTCAGCCCCCCTGATATCACTGCAGGTGCTCTTCAGAGCAGCATTCTAGGCCCAACCATCTTCAGCTGCTTCATCACTTGAGAGAGCACACAGGGTCTCAGTTTAACATTTCATCTGAAAGAAGACTCCTCCGATTATGCAGCCTTCACTCAGTTCTGCCCTGAGGGTATCAGCCTAGATTACGTAATTGAACCTGCAGCCTTCTGACTCAGAGACATACTCTTGGCAAAGACAGAAGATTTAAGTGCTACTCTGCTTCCTTCTCTGCCTGAACCTCTTAAAGGAAGTAGGAAAACGGGAAACCTGGAGCAGTCAATCACCTATGGGCAATCTCTGCCAACCTCAGGTAGCACTGATGTTAACATAAGAATATGTCTTGGTGGGCAGCTTAAATAATCTAGGATCCAGCAGCCTGCTCAGTCTTTGCAAAGTGTAACACGTACTGACCAAAAGTGCTGGGATAAGCTATTTTCTGATCACTTGTGGGTGGAGCTATAATGTAATTTTAAAAATGTTTATTTAACTATGTGAGCAGCAATTCCCAGAGACATTTAGCTTGTCAGATAGCATTGATTGAACAGCCATGATATCATCTAATGAAGTTTTCTAACACACAATAATAAAAGAACATTGTTTATAAAATGAGAGTAAGTGTGGAATGAGTCTTCCTCTGAATAATTTGAGCTAACTTGAATATTAATGAAGCAAAGTGGATTATTACGAGAAATGTTCACAAACACAGACATCACCTTGACATTACCATGACAAAAAAAATCTATACTGGGTAATATAACAGCGATCTGCCTAATCAGTTTTCTGATTATTAAAATGTTAATGCTTGCTGTATTTGATTTAAATAAACATCTGTCAGTGTATTTAAAAGTGGATCTCGACAGTGTTAATTATGGCTCCCTTCAGAAAATGTCCCTAAGGCCCAGCAGAGAAATTATAACACCACTCATTGACGGAGACATTGACATTTACTATTGTTTGTTCCCACCAAATATTTTCCTCTCCTATCCTGAATGCACTAACTGGGATATAGTTTCACAAGGACATGTGCCTGTCCAGTGTTTCGCCTGGGGGCTTTTATTCAGTCTTCACAGTCAGGTTCGATCTTTGTTTCCCCTGACACATACACATATCTGCAGAGTTTCCATTAACTACCCCTGGGTAGCAACTGAGAACAGGGTAGCTAGTGTTTGAGCATTGAGGCCAATTGTAGTTCCTCCAACTATCCTCTGGCTGAGATTGGCGAAGTCAGCTATGAGGAGCGGTTGGATAAACTCGGATAGTTTTCACTGGAACGACGGAGGTGGAGGGGCGACATGATAGAGGCTTACAAAGTTATGAGTGGCATGGACAGAGTGGATAGTCAGAAGCTTTTTCCCAGGGTGGAAGAGTCAGTTACCAGGGAACACAGGTTTAAGGTGTGAGGGGCAAAGTTTAGAGGGGATGTGCGAGGCAAGTTTTTACACAGAGGGTGGTGAGTGCCTGGAACTTGCTGCCGGGGGAGGTGGTGGAAGCAGGTATGATAGCGATGTTTAAGAGGCATCTCAACAAATACATGAGTAGGATGGGAATAGAGGGATACGGACCCCGGAAGTGCAGAAGGTATTAGTTTAGACAGGCATCAAGATCGGCGCAGGCTTGGAGGGCCGAATGGCCTGTTCCTGTGCTGTACTGTTCTTTGTTCTTTGACCATGGGTTGAGTGCCTCCTTTGAATGGACATACTGAGACCAAACCATTTGTGGAATTCTCATCTCCTATTGTTTGTGGCCTTACCCACAACTCAATATCTATGGACTTCTGGACTCACAGGATTTGATCTGGGCAAAGGGGTCTCAACCTCCGGCGAAAGCACCATCAAGAACCCCGTGTCACCGCTGAATCAAGTGCCAATTAGGCACTTAACTGGACAGCGGTGGGCTTTCCACAGGATCAAGGACCCAAGTGATGGAAGTCCCGCCCTCTGAGAGCTGCTAGCCAATCAGAAGTGGGCAGCTATTTAACTGAGCAGTGCCACTGCAGAGGCGGTAGCTGCTGCTGGTGGAGCACCCACCTGAGGCCTAGGAGCGGTGCTAGACCCAGGCCACATGTAGGTCAGGGTGGGAGAGGTCTCGCGGGAAGGGGGGATTCATAAGGCAAAGGGGTGTAGTGGGGGGTCAGCAGCAAGGCAGAGAGGTGGCTCTCAGCGGGCCCCACCCCCCACTTCCTGATGCCGGGCTCCTCGTTCAGGCACTTGTAACAAGGGACCCAACCCCGCAGCCAGCAAGCAACCTGCACGGTTTTTATTGCCATGCGTCCATGCAGCGACAGGCCTGCCCACCACTCGACTAATTGCGGCGGAGGGGGGAAGGTGGCAGGGTCCCCCCACCCCCCTGCCACCATTCCACCTGATTATATGCTGTACCTGCCTCCAAATCTGCCATAGGGAAGAGTATAAAATTCCAACCACTATCTCCAAGCTTGAAACTTAACAAAGAGAGCTGTAAGAAACCAGTTAAATCATAAGTAGGTGCAAATGGCCACCATTCAATTCCCACTGTGTAGCAAAGGTTTCAAACATCAATAAAAGCAAAATACTGCGGATGCTGGAAATCTGAAATAAAAACAAGAAATGCTGGAAATGCTCAGCAGGTCTGGCAGCATCTGTGGAGAGAGAAGCTGAGTTAACGTTTCAGGTCTTTGACCCTTCTTCAGGATTTTCGTTTGTCTCTTTTACCTTGTTCACCTTCATTGCTTTCTATTTCCTTCTTGGTGTTTGATAAAGTTTCTGCCAAAACTCGTTTTCCCAGCCACATCTCCTTCCTCAGTGACTGTCTCCGGCTCCGACTTATTCCACGTGGATTCCAACTGCAGTTTCACCCATCATGTTTTGAATCCACTCAGGATTACAGGTATCTCCGAGAAATACAACATTCCTCGGACTGCTATTCTCGCCGCATCCTGAGATCCACACTCAGTGCTATGTACACACTGAACCTCTCTTTCCAGCAGTTCTGAAGAAGGGTCACTGACCTGAAACGTTAACTCTGCTTCTCTCTCCAGAGATGCTGCCTGACCTGCTGAGTATTTCCAGCGTTTCTTGTTTTTATTTCAAACTTCAACTTGCTCTGGGTGGACAATAGAAATATTGATCGACTGGTCACCTGACTGAAACTGATCACAAATATTGAATCTTATTACTCCGAGCACCAGGGAGAGACTGGGCAGTCTGCAAGACACAGCAGCAGGGACAGACGCAATGGCAAAACACCTATGTCTTAAAACTGGAGACTATTACATCTTAAAGCCTCTAAGCCTGTTCTTTTTCAAATCCACCAGTACAGAACACTGACCTCCTAGTAATAAGACTACATGCAACGAATGTCACGATCTGCTGAAAATCTACCCCTTCGAGTGAATCCTGTAATGACTCCCATATACGACTTTGGCTATCGAATCCACCTAACTACATTTCAGAAGTGAAAACGCCTTCTTCGCCGGGCCTGCAATGCATGCCTTTTCCCCAAGACGAGCCAAATTTATTTATTTTTATTTTATTTTATTTATTTAGAGATACAGAACTGAAACAGGCCCTTCGGCCCACCGAGTCTGTGCCGACCATCAACCACCCATTTATACTAATCCTGCATTAATCCCATATTCTTATCCCATCTCCACCTTCCTTCAATTCCCCTACCCCCTACCTATACCAAGGGCAATTTATAATGGTCAATTTACCTTTCAAGCTAGAACTCTTTGGCTGTGGGAGGAAACCGGAGCACCCGGCGAAAACCCATGCAGTCACAGGGAGAACTTGCAAACTCCGCACAGGCAGTACCCAGAATTGAACCCGTGATTTACAAACTATTCCTTTGTGTGTAATTTGCAAAAGTGCACCATTCTCTTTAAAGGCTTTCTGTCTTGGGTATGTGTGTGAGTGGTGAGTGAGTGATGTAGCATCAGCCTTTCGAGGTGAACGAATGAATAAAAATAATCCTCTTTACTTCAACCCATGAAAAGCGTGCTGCTGGTTATTCAAATTGGCCATACACTCAGGGTGAAGAAACACGTCCATCTTCCTTTTCAAAAAAACACACTGATTACAGACAGTAAAGGGAAGGGAACTGTGGTTTCAGTTCTCCCTCAATTCTGTCCGTAACAGAATCCATCTCATTTCCCACACTTCCGCTCTCCTGCCATTCCCCTCCCTCCCAGAACCATAATAATGTTTCCCTTGTGTCACCTTACACTCCACCAGCCTCCACATTCCATAAATCATCCTCCGCCATTTCTACTGCCTCCAGCGTGACGCAACCACCAAACACATCTTCCCCTCCCCTTTCATCTTTCCAAGGGAGCATTCCCTCTCCAACACCCTGGTCCTCTCCTTCCCAAGACAACTCTCTATGCAAGCAAAGAAAATGCAACACTTGCCCTTTTACCTCCTTCTTCCCACCGTCAAGGGCCACCTTCCAGGTGAAACTGATGAACTTGTATTTCTTTCAATTTAGTGTATGTATTGGTGAATACAATGTTGTTTCCTCTATGTTGGAGAGATGAAAGGCAGATTGGGTGATTATTTTGCTGAACACTTCCATTCAGTTTGGGTGACCCTGAGCTTCCATAGAAACATAGAAACAGAGAAAATAGGAACAGGAGTAGGCCATTTGGCCCTTCGAGCCTGCTGCGCCATTCAATATGATCATGGCTGATCATCAACTCTGTAACCTGTTCCTGCTTTCGCCCCATACCATTTCATCCCTTTAGACCCAAGAACTAAATCTAACTCCTTCTTGAAAACATACAATGTTTTGGCCTCAACTGCTTTCTGTGGTAGCAAATTCCACAGGCTCACCACTCTCTGGGTGAAGAAATTTCTCCTTATCTCAGTCCTGAAAGGTTTACCCTGTATCCTTAGACTATGACCCCTGGTTCTGGACTCCCCCACCATTGGGAACATCCTACCCGCATCTACCCTGTCAGGTCCTGTTAGAATTTTATAGGTTTCTATGAGAGCCCCCCTCACTCTTCTGAACTCTAGCGAATATAATCCTAACAGACTTAATCTCTCCTCATACATCAGTCCCGTCATCCCAGGAATCAGTCTGGTAAACCTTCGCTGCACTCCCTCTATAGCGAGAACATCCTTCCTCAGATAAGGAGACCAAAACGGCACACAATATTCCAGGTATGGCCTCACCAAGGTCCAGTATAATTGCAGCAAGACATCCCTGCTCCTGTACTCGAATCCTCTCGCTATGAAGGCCAACATACCATCTGCCTTTTTTACAGCCTGTTGCACCTGCATGCTTACCTTCAGCGACTGGTGTACGAGAACACCCAGGTCTCGCTGCATATTCACCTCTCTCAGTTTATAGCCGTTCAGATAATAATCTGCCTTCCTGTTTTTGCTTGACAAATCCAAAGTGGATAACCTCACATTTATCCACATTATACTGCATCAGCCATGCATTGGCCCATTCACTCAACTTGTCCAAATTACCCTGAAGCCTCTCTGCATCCTATTCACAACTCACCCTCCCACCAGTTTTGTGTCATCTGCAAATTTGGAGATATTATATTTAGTTCCCTCATCTAAATCATTAATGTATATTGTGAATAGCTGGGGTCCTAGCACCGATCCCTGCGGTACCCCACTAGTCACTGCCTGCAATTCGGAAAAAGACCCATTTATCCCGACTCTTTGTTTCCTGTCCACCAACCAATTTTCTATCCATCGCAATTCACTACCTCCAATCCCATGCGCTTTAATTTTACATGCTAATCTCTTATGTGGGACTTTGTCGAAAGCCTTCTGAAAGTCCAAATAAACCACATCCACTGGCTCTCCCTCATCAACTCGACTAGTTACATCCTCGAAGAATTCTAGTAGATTTGTCCAGCATGATTTCCCTATCGTAAATCCATGCTGATTCTGCCTGATTCTATCATTGTTCTCTAAATGCTCTGCTATAAATCTTTGATAATGGACTCTAGAACTTTCCCCACTACCGACGTCAGGCTGACTGGTCTATAATTCCCTGCTTTCTCTCTACCTCCCTTTTTAAATAGTGGGGTTACATTAACTACCCTCCAATCTTTAGGAACTGTTCCAGAGTCTATAGAATCTTGGAGGATGAACACCAATGCATCCACTATTTCTAGGTCCACTTCCTTAAGTACTCTGGGATGCATACCATCAGGCCCTGGGGATTTATCGGCCTTCAATCCCATCAATTTCCTCAACACCATTTCTCTACTAATACTGATTTCCTTCAGTTCCTCTCTCTCACTAAGCCCTGTGTTCCCCAACATTTCTGGTATGATATTTGTGTCCTCCTTTGTGAAGACAGAACCAAAGTATGTATTTAGTTGGTCAGCCATTTCTTTATTCCCCATAATAAATTCCCCTGTTTCTGACTGTTAGAGACCTACATTTGTCTTCACCAATCTTTTTCTCTTCACATACCTATAGAAACTTTGACAGTCAGTTTTTATCTTCCCCGCAAGCTTGCTCTTGTACACTATTTTCCCCTTCTTAATCAATCCCTTGGTCCTCCTTTGCTGAATTCTAAACTGCTCCCAATCCTCAGGTCTGTTGTTTTTCCTGGCAAATTTATATGCATCTTCCTTGGATCTAATGCTATCTCTAATTTCCCTTCTAAGCCATGGTTTGTCTACCTTTCCCGTTTTACTTTTGCACCAGACAGGGATAAACAATTGTTGCAGTTCATCCATGCGCTCTTTAAATGTTTGCCATTGTCTATCCACCGTCATCCCTTTAAGTAACGTTTCCCAATCCGTCCATGGCCAACTCGTGCCTCATACCTTTTTACTTTCCTTTACTAAGATTCAGGACCCTTGTCTCAGAAACTACGTCACTCTCCATCTTGATGAAGAATTCTATCATATTATGGTTGCCCGTCCCCAAGGGGTCTCACACCACTGGATTGTCAATTATTCCTCTCTCATTGCACAATACCCAGTCTATGATGGCCTGTTCTCCAGTTGGTTCCTCAACGTATTGGTCCAGAAAACCATACACTCCAAGAATTCCTCCTCTATAGTATTGTGACTAATTTGATTTGCCCAATTTATATGCAGATTAAAGGCACCCATAATTACAGATGTTCCTTTATCACATGCATCTCTAATTTCCTGTTTAATGCTATTCCCAACATCACCACTACTGTTTGGGGGTCTATATACAACCCCTACTAACGCTTTTTGCCCCTTCGTGTTTCTCAGCTCTACCCAAACAGATTCCACATCGTCAGAGCTAATATCTTTCCTCACTATTGCATTAATTTCCTCTTTAACCAGCAATGCAACTCCACCACCTTTTGCTTTTTGTCTGTCCTTCCTAAATACTGAATATCCCTGGATGTTCATTTCCCATCCCTGGTCACCTTGCAGCCATGTCTCCGTAATCCCGACTATATCATACCCGTTTTACATCTATTTGCATGATTAATTCACCCACTTTATTGCGAATGCTCCGCGCATTAAGGCACAAAGCCTTAAGGCTTGTCTTTTTAACATTACTTGTCTCCTTCCCACTATTTTTCACTGTGGCCCTGTTTGATTCTGGCTCTTGATATCTCTGCCTATTATTTTTCTTATTCCCCTTACTGTCTTTTGTCCTTGTCTTTGATCCCCCCTCCTCTGACTCCTTGCAAAGGTTCCCATCCCCCTGCCATTTTAGTTTAAACCCTCCCCAACCACTCTCGCAAATACTACCCCTAGGACATCAGTCCCAGTCCTACCTAGGTGTAACTCATCCAGTTTGTACTGTTGCCACCTCCCCCAGAACTGGTCCCAATGTCCCAGGAATCTAAAACCCTCCCCCTCACACCATCTCTTCAGCCGCGTATTTATCCGATATATCCTATTTCTACTCTAACTAGCACGTGGCACTGGTAGTAATCCTGAGACCACTACCTTTAAGGTCCTACTTTTCAACTCACTTCCTAGCTCCCTATATTCTGCTTTTAGGACCTCATCCTTTTTTTAACCTATATCGTTTGTACCAATGTGTACCACAACCACTGGCTGTTCACCCTCCCCCTTCAGAATGTCCTGTAACTGCTCTGAGATATCCTTGACCCTAGCACCAAGGAGGCAACATACCATCCTGGAGTCTCTTTTGCGGCCACAGAAACACCTATCTATTCCCCTTACAATTGAATCCCCTACAACTACTGCATTCCCACACTTTTTACTCCTCCCCTGTGCAGCAGAGCCAACCGTGGTGCAACGAATTTGGCTGTTGCTGCTTTCCCCTGAGAGGACATTCCCCCAACAGCATCCAAAGCAGTATATCTGTTTTGCAGGAGAATAGCCACAGGGGATTCCTGAACTGCCTGCCTAGCCCTCTTGCTCTGCCTGGTGGTCACCCATTCCCCTCCTGCCTGTGGGGTCTGAGCCTGCGGTGTGACCACCTCTCTATACATGCTATCCATGATACTCTCTGCCTCATGGATGCTCCACAGTGTCTCCAGCTGCCGCTCCAGCTCCGAAACCCGGGCTTCCAGGAGCTGCAGCTGGATACATTTCCTGCACACATGCTGGTCCCAGGCACTGGAAATGTTCCCGGCTTCCGACGTGGAACACGAGTAGCACACCACGGCTTTGAGCTCTCCTGCCATGACTTAACCCTTTGAATTAAATGAAACCTTCTGGAAGATCTTAATGTCCAATAATATCAGTTACTCTCAGGCCCTTCTTCCCTGGTCCTCGTTACTACAGAACTCCCTAAAAAAAAACTACTTACTATATTTCAAACAAACATTAAACTTTAAAACTTTTCTTACCTGAGATACTTACCCAGCTATTCCCTAACAGCAGTGACACACCAACCAATCAACTTGCAGCTCTCCTGTGACATCAATGTTGGCTTTTTTTTTTAAACTCCGGCGCGCTGGAAGAGGTCCGACTGCTCTCTGCTCCTGAAGGTCACGAGGCATTTTAATTCTCTGCCTCACTCCCACTCTGACTTCTCTGTCCTTGGCTTCCTACACTGTTCCAATAAAGCTCATCAGAAGCTCGAGGTACAGCACCTCATCTTTCAATTCGGCACTTTACAATGTTTCAGACTCAACACCGATTTCACCAACTTCAAATCATAACCACTGCTTCCATTTTTTCAGACGGCAGGTGCTGGGAATATGTTTGTGGGGTTTTTTTTTACACAGTGAGTCGTCATGATCTGCAATACACTGCTTGAAAGATGGTGGAAGCACATTCAATGGTAACATTCAAAAAATAATTGAATAAATACTTGAAGGGAGAAAAATTAAAGGACTATGCAGAAAGAGCAGGGGAGTGGGACTCATTGGATAGCTTTACTGAGGAGCTAGCACAAGCATGATGGACTGAATGGCCTCCTTCCGTGCCGTATCATTCTATGATTCTAAGGTAATGGTTCTGCTATTGCCATTCACAGCTCTTCTAGCCACATCTTTTGTTTCTTTACTTGGCCCATTACCACCCTCATTTGCCTTGCAACATCATCCCATACTTACTTAAAACTATTAAATCTCTAACTTCTTCCTGATGTTAGGTCACTGACCTGAAACAAACTCTGTTTCTCTCTCTATAGATGCTGCCAAACCTGCTGAGCATTTCCAGCATCTTCTGTTTTATTTCAGAGTACTTTCAGTTTTTCAAAAAAAAACAATTTTCCCCTGTTAAAACTCAGTTACCCCGCAGTTTTGAATTCACGCAATGTAGTTTTCATGTCACCTCAACATCGAGATTACAGTACAACAAAGGAGTGAGTTAGCTGATCATAGTTAGGGAAGCAGTTAGGCACTCCAATTCGCCTTAGTGATTCTGGCCGAGGGAGGGGTAAAAGAGACAATCTAAGCTACCTGATCCCAACTACTATCTAGAAATTGTGCATGTGTGGATGTCACATGAAAACAGGTAAACTTTTGGCACCCTGTGAAACCAGCTGATGTAGGTACTTCTGCACTGTTTGCTGTACACTTCATGGATCACCAAAGAAAACAATCTGATTTACTTTCATTGCTTGCAAAGAGCCAACTGACATATTACCACACTCCCATGATTAAAAAGGCAACTGGCATTCAGTTACTGATGAGAAGACTCTCTATAAACATGCAGGGACACTGCTGACTGAGCCATCCCTGGCCAAACTGTATTGCACAACAGCACATCATGCTGCATATTTCCATTCCTGCCATCATTGTGGGTGCAACAGCAGCCCTCCTGATTAAAATAACCAGTTTATGCTGAGTTGTGGGCATGTTTATGCCGTGAATCTGTACTGAAAACAAGTGGATTGAAATCACCCAAACTCATTTCACTTAGGATGCTTATGGTCATTTTATCAATCAGGATTCAAACCCAAGGTCCATTAAAAACAAATGCTTTATATGTGCATATTACTCCTCAAGTTAAAATGAAACATCTTAAAGCTTTTTACAAATGGAATAGGTAGAGTTCAAACAGGAGGTTAAAAAGAATTTAGGGATGGAAACAGAAGGCATGGTTGAAGAGGTAGGTTTTTGGGAGGCTTTTGAAGGTGGAGAAAGAGATAGCAAGGCTAAATGTTTTAGGAAGATTTACAGCATGCAGAGGCAGAATGGCTGACAGAGGAAGGAAGGTTTTGAGCTGGGAGCATGTAGCTGGAAAATACTTCCTTAATCGGATGGAATAAGGCGATACAGGGATTCATAAAGGATGAGGATCTTGAGGTCACCTTACTAGGGCATACTGCCACATGGAACTGGGCAAGCTCAATGTGATGGGCATGTAAGACTTTGTACAGGAGGGGACTCAAGCCTCAGAGTTCTGAATTAGATGGAATTTGTGAAAGTATTAGGTAGAAAGGACGGTGAGGAAAGCATGAAGAGAAGACAATCGTTGAAATTAAGGTTTAGACAAAGATTTCCACAGCAGAGAGGGTGAGTTAGTGGACAACATTACAGAGAACCTAATTGTGAAAGGACTGTGCAATTCATGCCCATGTTTTCTTATAAACAAAGTTAGCAAATTTAAAGCAAAGGCAAATCTACAGCTAAGACGTGTGTTGTACTGAGGGTATATTTATAAAAAGACAATCACTTGGATTTTCTATGGCGTTTCTCCAGCAGATGATTGGCAAAACCCCTGGAGAAACAGGGATTCCACTGAAATTAGGGCATGAGATTGGAAGAACCGCACAGTCAGGCCTCACAAATTGAGGCATGGTTGTAAGTTATACAAAATATGCACCACAAAAATGATCAGGTACAATTCCTAGAAATAGATGGGATATATTTTACTTCAACAATTGAAGAATATCACTTTATACTTAATAAGATCACGCAGGGGAAAATATTACCCTCAAAGAAAGACTTGCATTTAAATAGCAACTTGATGGCCTCAGGACATCCTAAAGTGCTTTATAACCAATTAAGCACTTTTGAAGTGTAGACACTGTTGTAATGTAAGAAATGTGCACATCAGAGTCGCACAAACAGCAATGTGATAATGACCAGATAATCTGATTTTTAGTGTTGTTGGTTGAGGGATAAAAATTGGCCAGGGCACCAGGGAGAACTCCCCTGTTCTTCAAAATTGTAGTAGGGGATCTTTTACATCCACTCTTAAGGAAAGACGGGCTCTCGGTTTTAATATTTCATTCGAAATACAGACAGTGGGCTGGATGTAATGGGCCCACGGAGAAGGGCTAGGAGTCAGTGGAGCCTACAGAATTACAATGGGAGGCAGGGGGTGGAGGGCCCATTACCTTCCAGTCGCAACACGATTAAGTTGAGAGTGGGAAAGGCTGAAGATGGCCTATTATTAGTCACTTAAGGCCCTCTTCTCACTACTGCTTGAATTAAGCCAGTGACGGGGTGGTGAGGTGGTTGGGGGGTGGTGGGGGGGGGGAGGGGGGAGAGTGGGGTGGTGGTGGTGGGGGACTTTCCCCAAGCAGGGAGGTTACCCAGTGAAATGAGGCAACCACCCTGCAGGTTTAAGGGGTGGGGGGGGAACCTCATCCATGGGCAATCTGTGGCTCTTAAGGCCCCCTGCCAACAAACAACCCAATTCCCGTGACACATTCCCCAGCCCACGCCACTGCACTCATCATCCACCCTCCCTGCACCCCCTTGCCCATCGCCAGGGCCTGCCACTTACCTCAGGTCTGGGTCTCCAATGCTGGGCCTGCTCCTAGTTCTGGTGCAGTACCGGCAGTTGCCACCTCTCCTGCTGACGCTGCCCATACTACTGATCTGCCGGCCGTCTAATTGGCTAGCAGCTCTTGGAGGCGGGATCCCCGGCTTTAAAGGGACGGAGATCCCTGCATTGGGCACTTACTTGCACGAGCGCTATAGAATCGCATCTGGGGGGCTCCGAAAGACCGAGGCGAGGTTCCCACAGCCTTTTTGGCCTGACGCCAGGAGACCCGCCGATGCGTCTAAATTCAGCGCCATGTCACTGACAGTGCAGCGATCCCTCAGTACTGCACTGGAGTGTTAGCCTAGATTGAAGGGCAAGTAAACCACAAACTAAAATAATCTTGGAGATTGTTTTAAAAATTCATATATGTTATTGAAATGTTTTAATAAAATTATTTTCCCATATTTAGCCTGAAGAAGTTCCACAAGGATTTGTGGGATTATTGTCAAAGCATGAAATTTTACATACCTATGCATACCCCATAATGCAGTACATCCATTGAAGCAAGCCATGCACAAGTGCCTACAAACATACTTACAGCCACCATAACACACACTCTCTCTCGCAAGCCAACTGTTTCCAACACACTGTGCAATGTTTGGTCTAATTACAGACTCTTACACTGATTTACATAATATTCTGATATGTTTATGGTTGAGATGAAGGGGGGGGGGGAGGTGGGAGGAGGTTTATGTGCAGCATAAACGTTGGCATGCACCTGTTTCTGTGCTGTAAATACTTTGTAATACTTTGAACAGACAGGGAAAGATGCTCCACCCATAAAGAAGGGAAACAACAGTCCATAATTCTTCCCTGACCTCCAAAAGCAATCGAGAGAAAACTCCAGTACATTAATCAACCACAATGAGAGTGTAAGAAGATAAAATATATAGAACATGCAAATTTGGAATATGTTCTTCTCTCTGCACTGTCATCATTCATCTTGACAAGCACAAAATTCACTAAACAAACAAAAATAACAACTGAATGAGGGATATGCCACAGAGAGCAGTGAAATACAGTTTGAGCCTCCACATAGAAAGCAGACCTGACATTTATGACTGTGTCACAAATGGGAACATAAATCCTATTTCAATGCCGTCCACAACAAATTATACCAAGGGTATGAGAATTAAACAGGAAAAAAAATTTCCATACTTCATATGTGTAAGCATACTTTCCTATTAGCACTTCAGTCCTACAAATCAACAACAATCTTTCCCTCCAACACTCAACATATGCTTTAACAGACCAATTACATTTTTCTGAATGTTTAAAATACTGCTCCAGTGGCTCAATGGGTGAATGAGAGATGCAGATCAAGAATGCTCCAGGTTCAATCTCTGGTCCGTGTTGCATTAACTGATCTCAGACAAGTTAGATACTATGATTAACATCAGTGGCCCTGGGCTAGACAGGGGAAATAATCATCTGGGGTGCTGCTCCTGATGGCCATCCAGGAATAGAGCACTGGGTTCAGCTATGATGTCATAGAGTCATAAAGTCATTTACAGCACAGAAGGAGACCATTCGGCCCATCGAGTCCATGCCGGCTCTTCATGGAGCTATGCTTATCAGTCCGACTCCGCAGCTAGATCCCCGTAGCACTGCAAGTCTATTTCTCTCAAGCGGCCAACCAACTTCCTCTTGAAGTCAGTGATTGTCTCGGCTTCCACCACCCTTGTGGGAAGAGCGCTCCAGGTCATTACCATCCGCTGCGTAAAAAAGTGCTTCCTCATATTCCCCATGCATCTTTTGCCCAAAACCTTCAATCTGTGTCCACTAGTCCTTGTACAATTGATGTCCATACCATGGTCGAATACCATACACACTAAACAAATGAAAATAACAACTGAATGAGGGATATGCCACAGTGAGTAGTGAAATACAGTTTGAGGCTAGAGTACGCTCAGGAAGAATGTTACTTCAAGCATGACTTCCAAACATCTGTATGGAATCCTCAACACAAGGAGAACCAGGATTCATGGAACCACTTTTAATTTAAACAGGTCTGAGATCCCAGCATCAACAAGAGCAATAAACCAAAACAAAAAATGCTAATAATTGAGAAGTGCCACAGCAAAGGAAACAGCTCTAGGCCAAACACTGGCCACTGAATCTATAAAAGACCCACTGAAAAGAAAAACTGAAAAGGTCATAGCCAAGCAATCAAGAGAAAGTTGAACACAATGACAGGCAATAAGATGTTCACTTGTCAGTGGAAGGATATGTTTAAAACTCACAGGATTATTGTTGCACAATGGTAATCATGAGAAAGGCCCTCCCAGAAGTGGCATTTTGAAGTTTGCTACTGCTCTACTGACGGTGTAAGACAGCATTTCTCAGTATCCTAAAATAATCTAGCCAGCGTAACATCAAAGACAGGGGAAACTTCAAAGGCATATATACAGTAAAAACTTGCTTCTTTAGGGTATTCAGAAGTATGATATAGCTCAAAAGAACATAAGAAATAGGAGCAGGAATAGGCCATTCAGCCTCTTGAGCCAGTTCCACCATTCAATAAGATCATGGTTGATCTGATTGTAGCTTTAACTCCACTTTCCTTCCTGTCCCCATAACTTGACTCCCTTGTAGATCATGAATCTGTCTAATTCAGTCTTGAATATATTCAATGACCCAACCTCTGCTGTTGCTGGGTTAAAATCCTGGAACTCCCTTCCAAACAGGGGCGGCGCAGTGGTTAGCACCGCAGCCTCACAGCTCCAGCGACCCAGGTTCAATTCCGGGTACTGCCTGTGTGGAGTTTGCAAGTTCTCCCTGGGTCTGCGTGGGTTTCCTCCGGGTGCTCCGGTTTCCTCCCACATGCCAAAGACTTGCAGGTTGATAGGTAAATTGGCCATTATAAATTGCCCCTAGTATAGGTAGGTGGTAGGGAAATATATAGGGACTGGTGGGGATGTGGTAGGAATATGGAATTAGTATAGGATTAGTATAAATGGGTGGTTGATGGTCGGCACAGACTCGGTGGGCCGAAGGGCCTGTTTCAGTGCTGTATCTCTTAAAAAAAAAAGAACAGCACTATTGGGGGAAAAAATTCCAAAGGTTAACGACCCTTTGAAAGAAGAAATTCCTCCTCGTCTCCGCCTTAAATAGGAGATCCCTTATTTTTAAACTAAGCCCCCCTAGTTCCAGATTCTCCCACGAGGGAAAACATCATCTCAGCATTTACCCTGTCAAGCCGCCTCAGAATCTTATATGCTTCAATAATATTACCTCTCATTCTTCTAAATTCCAATAAGTATAGGCCCAAACTGCTCAAACGTTCCTCATAAGACAATCCCTTCATCCCAGGAAACAACCAAGTGAACCTTATCTGAACTGCTTCCAATGAAAGTAAAGAGGCCAAAACTGTACACAGTACTCTAGGTGCAGTTTTACCAATGCCCTGTTCAGTTGCAGCAAGATTTCCCGACTTTTATATTCCATCCCCCTTGCAATAAAGGCCAAAATTCCATTTGCCTTCCTAATTACTTGCTTGCTCCTTTATCACCTGTAGCTGACGATAATATTACTAGTTGGATTCACAACATCCTCAGATGAAATAAAAGACTGTTACTGCAGAGTTTGATGAGAAACTTCATTGGACAAATAACAATTCTGAAGCACATTAAACACAACCTCAAAGCTTCCACTGACTATTTCTGCTACCTTGCAAGGCTGCACATGTCTAACCCACAAAATTTACTTTGTGTCATGACATTTTCTAACATTCAGTCACAATCACTGACTGATTTGCCTGATTATCAAAGCTAGATAATAAATTAACATTTTTTTTAAACACAGCTTTATCTTGATCTACAACGGAAGGTTGGGAATAGAAATAAAATGAAATTAAGGAAGTATTTTAATCATTTGTTTTAGAAAGCAAAGGTAGAAGCGAGCAATGGAAGTGTGTTATCGCAAAATGTTATAGCACAGGAGAAGGCCATTTGGCCCATTGTACCTGTGCAGACTCTGTGAAATAGCTGTCCATTTAGTCATAATTTACCTGCCATTTCTCTATACCCTTTTAAAATTTTTACTTTTTTAAACTATTCACTTCCCTTATAGATAAGCTATTATAGATTCACTTTCTGTCACTGTTTCCATTAGACTATTTCATGTTCTAAATACCTTCTGCGTAAAAAAAAATCTTTTAGCACTCCCTTTGTTCATTTTGGTGAATATGAAACTTATGGCCAGTAGAAAACCAGTAGAAAAGTACACAGACTGAAGATAAATGTAGAAAACCAGGATGGATGCAAAGAGTGATGATATAATTGGCAAAAGAAGCTAAAGTCACATGAAGAAAAACTTTTTCACGCAGCAAGTGGTTAAGGTCTGGAAAGCACTGCCAGAAAGTGTGGTGGAGGCAGGTTCAATGGAGGCATTCAAAAGGGAATTAGATAGTTACCTGAAAAGGAAAAATGTGCAGGGTTACGGGAGAAGGCAGGGAATGGCACGAAGTGAATTGCTCATTCAGAGCGTTGGTGCGGACATGATGGGCTGAATGGCCCTTCTGTGCTGTAACAATTCTGAGATAGACGCTCAGATATTGGTAAATACAGAGTAAGTATAAAAGCAAAGAGTGTTGATTCCAGGACTGATGACAGATGCATAGAATTAAGGCATTTAACTGAAACCCTGCTAATTGGATGTTTCAAGGTCTTATGGCAATGTTTGAAGAAGAGTAGGCAGCTCTCCTGTTCCTCAACTAATACAAAAACAACAGACTAACTGGTCATTTGTATCACTGCTGTTTTGGAGACATTACAATAAAGCAATTTGTTGTACACTATGTGAAACAATTTGAGTTGTTTGAGAGATGTGATAAATGCAATATAAATGCAAGTCTTACTTTGGAGCATTTCCCAGGTTTAGAACTCATTTTAGGTGTCAGCCATGTCGTCGTGGTAACACTCTCACATCTGAGTCAGAAGGTAGTGGGTTCAAGTCCCAATCCCAAGATTTGAGGACAAAATCCAGGCTGAAACATTGGGCAGTGGCTTTACCCATTGAGCTATTTGAGGAGCTGGATAAGGTGCTCTTAAAAACAAATCACAATTATCAGTTCAAAATTGATACCACTACTACAATAGATATCAGAACTTTGGTTTACATTTGAGCTTGGGGATTGGCTTTGGTTGCTGTCTCAATTAACTGGTAGCCACAAGGAGCTCAAATTGGATACATCATCTGATGAGGGCTTTTCTGATCAATTTCCAAAGACTGCCTATCAATCTGCATTGACATTTCCATTTCTCACGTCAGCCGCCTTCATGTTCTTTGTCCCAATTTAAAGGCAATTGTGGATGGCATGGTATGACTCTAAATAGAATATAAATAATGCTGACTGTGATGTCATGCAAATATGAATTTCTTATGACCATGAAACTTCCTCGCTGCAAAGGTGGAGCGAGCTTGTGAAGCACTGACGTTTTGTGGGAGGGAGACCAAATTTTTCTGTAAACTAACCTTCCATTCAAAAGCAGTTTATCTGCTTGAAAGCACATCTCTGTATGATACTTAGAAAACAAAGTACATTTGTGCTTGTCACGCCCATCATCATGACCTCCTGTGACCCAAATGACTTGTGCCTGATAGAGGCAATCATCCTCAAATAAATCTCATAGTAAATTAGGGGATGCTTGGGAGAATATATAAATCCCTTTGGATTTGATCCATCTGCACCTTCTTTGTTAGAGACTGGCTCCTTTCCTAGTAGTGCTATCATCTCACAGCCGAGTTTTATAAATTGGAATTGCTGGATGACATAGACCTTTAAGTCGAGCGCTTATGTTTAGACCCAATTGTACACAGCACCTAGAGCACAGATGCTGCCTTTGTAATTGTTGTTGCTCTTTTAGATTTGTCTCAATCAGCCCTGGTAATACCAAGCAAACAAAGGCAGGAATGGTGTAGCTATCAGGCCTTGAAATAGCCATCCCTTTAAAGAAAAGGAGCTCTACCCCAATCTCAGCATGAAAAGGTTAGTACACGAGCAGCTTTGTTAGAGGATTTCCTGAGTGCGTTAGAAATTGAAAGTATCAGCTTAAAGGGCATGAAACAACTCTTAGCCTTGTGAAAACAGTTGGATTTATTTTGCACTGTAATTCCCTCTATTTCCTCACACATATGCTGGTCATTAATACTCGCATTATTCTGCTAATCCCCCCCACATCATGCCAGAACAAAAAATTCTAAAAATCTCTCTTCATTTTTAATCGACATCTTTTTCTAATCCTTTAGAAATGGGGAATTTTCTTTCTGATCAGATTTTTATATTGTTTGGAGCACACATTTCTATCACTTTAACATTTAGGGCTAGACTTGCTCTACTGACTATTTCAAAATATGTACAAATTCCTCTCAACCCTATTTCCACCCACCCTAATGCTACCATCTGCTCAAACTCGAGGCCCCAGCTCACATCCTCTGCTTCTCCAACTATAGGGCATCCTTCCCTACTCCTCCACCCACTGTCAATGGCATAGCCTACAACTCTCTCCCTCAGCCTACTTGTTGCTCTACATCCCTCTTGTTTTACTAGTGCACAGGTACAAAAACTAATCAAAAACACTCATAAAATGTTAGCATTTGCCTCAAAGGAGGTGGAATTCAAAAGTGAGGAAAAGATGCTTCAGTTGCACAGAACCTTGGTCATACTCCCCCCGCCCCCCCAGCACCCCCCACCCCCTGGAGTGCTGCTTTCAGTTTTGGACACAGCACTGCAGGAACAGCATCTTGGCCTTGGAAGGCAGATCCACTAGAATGTTACAAGGTTTAAAGGGTTAAATTATGAGGCCTGTTTGCATAAATCATAGAATCATAGAATGGTTACAGCACAGAAGGAGGCCATTCAGCCTGTCAAGTCCATGCCAGCTCTCTGCAACACCAGCTTACCTAGTTGCTCTCCCCCGCCTTTTCCCCATAGCACCACAATTCTTTCCTATTCAGCTAATTATCCAATTCTCTTTTGAAGGCCTCAATTGAATCTTCTTCCACCACACTCTCAGGCAATGCATTCCAGATCCTGTCCACTCACTGCGTAAAAAAGTTTTTTGTCGTGTCACCGTTGCTTCTTTTGGCAATTATCTTTTATCCATGTCCTCTGGTTCTCAACCCTTCTGCCAAGAGGAACAGTTTCTCCCTATCTACTCCATCCAGAACCCTCATGATTTTGAACACCTCTATCAAATCTCCTCTTAATCTTCTCTTCTCCAAGGAGAACAACCCCCAGCTGTTCCAATCTATCCACATAACTGAAATTCCTCATCCCTGGAACATTCTCGTAAATCTGTTCTACACCCTTTCTAATGCCTTCACATCCTTTCTAAAGTGTGGTGCCCAGAATTGGACACAAGACTCCATTTGAGGCTGAGCCAGTGTTTTATACAGGTTCATCATAACTTCCATGCTTTTGTGCTCTATGCCCCTATTTATAAAACCCAGGATCCTGTATTTTTTATGAACTATTTTGTCAACCTGTTCTGCAACCTTCAATAATTTGTGCATATATACCCCTAGGTCGCTCTGCTCTTGCACCCCCTTTTTAATTGTACCTTTTAATTTTTTTTTATATTGCCTCTCCTTGTCCTTCCTACCAAAATGAATCACTTCATAAACATCATAAACTTCAGTTATTTTCTCTTCAGTTTAAAAAGTTGAAGGTGATCGAATCAATTTTTTTGAAATGATAAAGGGAGTCAATAGGGTAGATTCAGAGAATCTATTATCCTTGGTGGGCAAGTCCAGAACAAGAGAGCATAATCTTAAAATTAGAGTGAGACCATTTAGGAGTGAAATCAGTAAGCAGCTTTTCACACAAAGTGTGATGGAAATCTGGAACTTGCTCCCCAAAAAGGCTGTGGATGTTGGGTCAACAGAAATTTTCAAGGCTGAGCTTAATAGATTATTGTAGGTAAGTGTATCAAGGGAGGTGAGAGTGAGTGCCCTTGATATCAAGGCAACATTTGACCAAGCGCGGAATCAAGGAGCCCTATTCAAATTGAAGTCAATGGGAATCAGGGAGAAAACTGCCCAGTATAAGTAAAGGAATGAAACCACATGGACCACCCGGCATCAACCTAGGCACTGGAAATGACAACGGCAAACCCAGCCCTGTTGACCCTGCAAAGCCCTCCTTACTAACATCTGGGGACTTGTGCCAAAATTGGGAGAGCTGTCCCACAGACTAGTCAAGCAACAGCCTGACATAGTCATGCTCACGGAATCATATCTTACAGACAATGTCCCTGACACCACCATCACCCCACCAGCAAGACAGACCCACCAGAGGTGGCAGCACAGTGGTATACAGTCAGAAGGGAGTTGCCGTGGGAGTCCCCAACATGAAGTCATGGCATCCAGTCAAACATGTGCAAGGAAACCTCCTGTTGATTACCACCTCCTGTACCACAAACCTGTCGGCTGATGAATCAGTGCTTCGCCACGTTGAACACCAATTGGAAGAAACATGGTAGCAAGGGCACAGAATGGACTCTGGGTGGGGGACTTCAATGTCCATCACCAAGAGTGGCTTGGTAACACCATTACTGACCGAGCTGGTGAGAGTCCTAAAGGATATAGCTCCTAGACAGGGTCTGTAGCAAGTGGTGGGGAGCCAACAAGAGGAAAAACCTACTTGACCTCGCCCTCACCAATCTACCTGTCACAGATATATCTGCTCATGAAAGGATTGGTAGGAGTGACCACCACACAGTCCTTGTGGAGACGAAGTCCTGTCTTCACATTGAGGATACCCACCAGCATGTTGTGTGCACTTCTTCTTCTTCGGCCTCCTTGTCTCGAGAGACAATGGGTAAGCGCCTAGAGGTGGTCAGTGGTTTGTGAAGCAGCACCTGAAGTGGCTATAAAGGCTAATTCTAGAGTGACAGACTCTTCCACAGGCGCTGCAGATAAAATTGGTTGCAGGGGCTGTTACACAGTTGGCTCTCTCGTTGCGCTTCTGTCTTTTTTCCTGCCAACAGCTAAGTCTCTTCGACTCGCCATTCTTTAGCCCCGCCTTTATGGCTGTCCGCCAGCTCTGGCAATCACTGGCAACTGACTCCCACGACTTGTGGTCAATGTCACAGGACTTCATGTCGCGTTTGCAAACGTCTTTAAAGCGGAGACACGATGGGTCTGATACCAGTGACGCTGTACAATGCGTCCTGGGGATCCTGCCATCTTCCATGCGGCTCACATGGCCAAGCCATCTCAAGCGCCGCTGGCTCAGTAGGGTGTATATGCTGGGGATGTTGGCCACCTCAAGGACTTCTGCGTTGGAGATACGGTCCTGCCACCTGATGCCAAGGATTCTCCGGAGGCAGCGAAGATGGAATGAGTCGAGACGTCGCTCTTGGCTGACATACGTTGTCCAGGCCTCGCTGCCGTAGAGCAGAGGCTTGATACACTCGGACTTTTGTGTTTCGTGTCAGTGCGCCATTTTCCCACACCCTCTTGGCCAGTCTGGACATAGAAGCGGATGCCTTTTCCATGCGCTTGTTGATTTCTGCATCAAGAGACAGGTTACTGGTGATAGTTGAGCCTAGGTAGGTGAACTCTTGAACCACTTCCAGAGCGTGGTCACCGATATTGATGGATGGAGCATTTCTGACGTTCTGTCCCATGACGTTCGTTTTCTTGAGGCTGATGGTTAGGCCAAATTCGTTGCAGGCAGCCGCAATCCTGTCGATGAGTCTCTGCAGACACTCTTCTTTGTGGGATGTTAATGCAGCATCGTCAGCAAAGAGGAGTTCCCTGATGAGGACCTTCCGTACTTTGGTCTTCGCTCTAAGACGGGCAAGGTTGAACAACCTGCCATCTGATCTTGCGTGGAGGAAAATTCCTTCTTCGAAAGCAGCAGGGAGAAGAAGATCCCAAACAGTGTAGGTGCGAGAACACAGCCCTTTTTCACGCCGCACAGGATAGGAAAGGGGTCTGATGAGGCACCGCTATGATGAATTGTGCCTTTCATATTGTCATGGAATGAGGTGATGATACTTAGTAGCTTTGATGGACGTCCGATCTTTGCTAGTAGTCTGAAGAGACCACGTCTGCTGATGAGGTCAAAGGCTTTAGTGAGATCTATGAAAGCAACGTAGAGGGGCATCTGTTATCTGTTGTTCGCGACATTTCTCCTGTAGCTGGCGAAGGGAGAACAGCATGTCAATGGTGGATTGACATGGCAGGGAGATTCCACGGTAGTTGTTGCAGTCACCGCGGTCACCCTTGTTCTTATAGAGGGTGATGATATTGGCATCGCGCATGTCCTGTGGTAATGCTCCCTCATCCCAGCACAGGCAAAGCAGTTCATGGAGTGCTGACAGTATAGCAGGCTTGGCACTCTTAATTATTTCAGGGGTAATGCCGTCCATCCCGGGGGCTTTTCCACTGGCTAGAGAATTAATGGCATCAATCAGTTCCGATTTTGTTGGCTGTTCGTCCAGCTCATCCATGACTGGCAGAGACTGGGCAGCATTGAGAGTGGTCTAAATGACAACATTTTCCCTGGAGTACAGTTCTAGGTAGTGCTCCGCCCAGTGGTCCATTTGCTTGTATTGGTCAGTGATCATGTCCCCTGATTTAGACTTGAGGAGGATGATCTTCTTGATGGTTGGCCCAAAAGCTCTCTTAATGCCATCATACATTCCACTGATGTTTTCGGTGTCTGAGGCCAGCTGAATACCACTGCATAGGTGTTGCCAGTAGTCATTTGCACAGTGCCTGGCTGTTCTTTGTGCAGCACTTCTGGCTACTTTAAGTGCTACGGATGTTAACTCACTGGGGGCTTTCTTGTAGTTCAACAGTGCAATGCGCTTAGTGGCAATGACAGGTTCCAGCTCTTCAAAGTGAGATTGAAACCAATCTGCATTCTGCTTCACACATTTGCCATAGGTAGTCATTACTAAGTCATAGATGGTGTCTCTGATGTGGGCCCACTTGGTCTCTGCATCCCCTGTAGGAGTGTTTTGAAGGGCTTTTTCAAGTGAATTTAGAAACTTATGTAACAGCTGTGGATAAGAAATTCTGTTAGTGTTGATGCGTGGGCGGCCCTTCTGCTTGGAGTGATGTAGCTTCTTCGGTTTGAGTCTAACTTTGCTGCACACCAGGGAGTGGTTGGTGTCGCAGTCCACACTGTGGAAGCTGCGTATGATTTGGACACAGTTTATAGAGGCTCGCCTTGTGACGATGAGGTCCAGCTGGTGCCAACGACTTGATCTGGGGTGCCTCCATGAAACCTGGTGACAGGGCTTAGTATGAAAGAATGAGTTGGTAATGCAGAGGATGTAATAGGTACACAACTACAGCAGTCACTATCACCATGCTAAATGGGATAGATTTCGAACAGATCTAGCGATGCAAAACTGGGCACCCATGAGGTGCTGTGGGCCATCAGCAGTCGCAGGATTGTATTCAACCACAATCTGTAACCTCATGGACCAGCATATCCCCCACTCAACCATTACCATCGAGCTGAGGGTCCAACCCTAGTTCAATGAAGATTGCAGAAGGGCATGCCAGGAGCAGCGCCAGGCATACCTCAAAATGAGGTGTCAGCTTGGTGAAGTTACATCACAGGACTACTTGCATGCCAAACAGCAGAAGCAGCATGTAATAGACAGGGCTATGCAATCCCACAACCAACCGATCAGATCTAAACTCTGCAGTCCTGCCACATCCAGTCATGAATGTTAGTGGACAATTAAACAACTAACAGGAGGAGGAGGCTCCTTAACAATGGGGGAGCCCAGCACATCAGTGTAAAAGACAAGGCTGAAGCATTTGCATCCACCTTCAGCCAGAAGAGCTGAGTGGATGATCTATCTCGGCCTCGTCCTGAAATCTCCAGCATCACAGGTGTCAGTCTTCAGCCCATTTGATTCACTTCACATGATTTCAAGAAATGGCTGAAGGCACTGGATGCTGAAAAGGCTATGGGCCCCAACAACATTCCGGCAACAGTACTGAAGACTTGTGTTCCAGAACTAGCCACGCCCCTAGCCAAGCTGTTCCACTATAACTACAACACTGGCATCTACACAGCAATGTAGAAAATTGCCCAAGTATGTCAAGTCCACAAAAATCAAGACAAATCCAACCCGGCCAATTACAGCCCCATCAGTCAACTCTCGAACATCAGCAAAGTGATGGAAGGGGTCGTGACAATGCTATCAAGCGGCACTTGCTCAGCAATAACCTGCTCACTGATGCTCAGTTTGGGTTCTGCCAAGGCCACTCAGCTTCATTACAGCCATGGTCCAAACATGGACAAAAGAGCTGAACTCCAGAGGTGAGGTGAGAGTGACTGCCCTTGACATCAAGGCAGCATTTGACCGAGTATGGCATCAAGGAGCCCAGGCAAAACTGAAGTCAATGGGAATCAGGGTTAAAACTCTCCACTGGTTGGAGTCATACAAAGGCAGATGGTTGTTGGAGGTCAATCATCTCAGTTCCTGGAGAGCAATGGAGGAGTTTGTCAAGGTAGAGTCCTCGGCCCAACCATCTTCAGTTGCTTCATCAATGACCTTCCCTCCATCATAAGATCAGAAGTGGGGATATTCGCTGATGATTGCATAATGTTCAGCACCATTCACGACTCCTCAGATAATGAAACAGTCCATGTCCATATGCAGCAAGATCTGGACAACATCCAGGCTTGGGCTGATAAGTGGCAAGTAATATTCACGCCATACATGTGCCAGGAAATGAAAATCACAATCAAGAGAGAATCTAACCCTCTCCCCTTGATGTTCAATGGCAATACCATCGCTGAATCCTCCACTATCAACATCCTGGGGGTTACCATTGGCCAGAAACTGAACTGGACCAGCCACATAAATATTGTGGCTACATGAGCAGGTCAGAGACTGGGAATTCTGCGGCAAGTAACTCACCTCCTGACCTCCCAATGCCTGTCCACCATCTACAAGGCACAAGTCAGGAATGTGATGGAATACTCTCCACTTGTCTGGATGAGTGCAATTCCAACAATACTCAAAAAGCTCGACACCATCCAGGAGAAAGCAGTCTGCTTGATTAGCACCCCATTTACCACCTTCAACATTCACTCCCTTCAACACCACAGATGCACAGTGGCAGCATTGTGTACCATGTACAAGATGCACTGAAGCAACTCACCAAAACACCTTCAATAGCACCTTCCAAACCCGCAACCTCTACCACCAAGAAGGGCAAGGGCAGCAGATGCAAGGGAACACTACTACCTACAAGTTCCCCTCCAAGCCACACACCATCCTGACTGGAACTATATCGCTGTTCCTTCACTGTCGCTGGGTCAAAATCCTGGAACTCCCTTCCTAACAGCACTGTGGGTGTACCTACACCCCAAGGACTGCAGCGGTTCAAGAAGGCAGCTCACCACAATCTTCTCAAAGGCAATTAGGGATGGGCAATAAATGCCCACCAATGCCCACATCCCATGAACGAGAAAAAAATCCCATGAAACAAATTTTAAAAAATGGAGCAAAGGCAAGTAATTGGAGTTGCAGTACAGACTAGCCATGATTTAACAGAATGGTGGAACAGGGTCAAGGTGCTGAATGGTGCACTTCTGTTCCAATGTTCCTACTTTCAAAAGTCTCTTCAAAACCTTTCTATTCAATTACACCTTTGGTCACCACCCGCCCTGGCTCTCCTCCTCACACTAGCTCAGGGTCTGAGCCCCTTCCTCACCTTTCATGAATCCTTGGAAGCCTTGAGCTAAGGTAAAGACCCTGGTGGAAAACTTCAGTAGTGCTCTCCCAATTCCTCACATTAAGTTCGGCAGAAAATCAGTTGATACCCTGGAGAAATGGCATAAACAGTCATTTATGCTATTTTTCCAACTTCTCCACCAGTATTCCACTGAAATTACAGCATGAGATTGGGAGAGACACCTAATTGAGTGCATGCTGCTGTTGTATAATGAATTTAAAAAAACTTGCATTTCTCTGGTGTCTTTCACGACCACAGGACCTCCCAAAGTGCTTTCCAACCAATGAAGTACTTTTGAAGTGGAGTTACTGTTGTAATGTAGGAACCACTGCAGCCAATTTGTGCACAGCAAACTCCCATGAACAGCAATATGATAATGACCAGATAATCAGTTTTAGTGATGTTGATTGAGGGACAAATATTGTCCAGGACTATTCTTCGAAATAGTACCATGAGATCTTTTAATCCACCTGAGAGGCAGACAACGTCTTAGTTTAACATCTCATCCAAAAGACGGCACCTCTGACACTCCCTCATTATTACACTGCAGTGTCAGCTTCGATTTTTGTGCTCAAGTCCTGGAGTCCTTGATTAGAGGAACATTCTCCCTTGGACACCCAATATCAACCAATATCATGTCATCCCATGTCCCATTTTGATCACATAATAAGAAAGACCTACATTTTTAATTTTATATTTCTCTGATATAAAATATATATACTTGGAGAATTGTTGAATTTAGTTGTATATATTTTTAAAAGTATTTTGGGTCCTTTTTTTCTAGGGCTTTTATCAATTTATCCTGTTATCAGATAAACACCCACACAAGAATAACACAAGCCTGACACACAAGCACGCGTTAGATACACACCTGACATTTCTACAAGCAAATAAACAGCACCACTGGGACTCAGAAATACATCCAAATATATACTGCCTCTTGCCAGTATTCCTGAACCATGCTGTAAGTAGATGTTAAGGTCACAGATATAGCAATGTGTACTATTTGGACTCAAAACCCATTCACCTGAACACCAGAGACAGGTTTCCCCCATTACTGAAAAATCAAAAATTGGAGGCACTCTCTGTTCCTCTCATTAGAAAACTAGAGACAGTATTAACACTCACTCAGACTGTGAACTGCCAGTAATTGAATGCATCCTCCCTCTCAACTCGGAGTTCCAAAGGCGTGCGCGTTGTGGCCGGTGGCCGTAAAATCGGCGTGGGATGTCCACTGGCAGCAGGTAAGTTTATTTGCATGTTAAGTGAGCTCATTTCAATATTTTAATGAAGGCGGGGCCGCACCGAGGCCTTGCCACTAATAAGTCAGTGCAGCCTTCTCAGCGTCGTGGATGGTGGCAGGTCACTCTCGCAAACATTTTACGGGCCTCCCCACCACGATCCACGAAGACGAGGGGCTGGTAAAATCCAGCCCATTGTCTATGACAATTGTCAGTTTTGCCTCTGATCCCAAAGTAAAAGTTGTTCAAACCTTCAAACTATAGTTTACTTACTTCCTCAATGGGTAAATGAATCACCTGCTGTAGCACTGAGTTTAACGGACCACAGAATCATAAATTTCATCACATAAAGAGTCCAGGTAGCCCATTGTACCTGTGCTATGCCAGCACTTCAGTTGGACCTATCTACTCTAGGACAGTCCCAGGTTTGAATCATGGTCTGAATTCAACTTGCCATAGCAGCTGAAGAGACACTATCATTGACCTCAGCACCCATGGGCTACAAAGAAAAAGAAAAAGATGGTTGCTATCCAGTGATCCTTGATGGAAAATTCACAAATGTTGATACAGGCCAGATCTAGTTCAGCTCAGAGCCCCTCAATGATTCAATAGCCTGTTAACCCTCACTTCTAGCCTCACAACAGAGGAGTGGCAGGTTGTGTGAGGCAGCAGACAATGCCTGGTATTGGACCATATCCCTGCACTGGCAAGCAAAAAAAAGGGAAAAAATTGGAAAACATAAAAAATCTTCGGTCAAGAGTTTGACTTCAGTAGTTTTCTCGCCTTCTTTGACTTTCTTCCACAGCATTATTCAAAGAAGAGCAGGGGAGTTTTCCTGGTGTCCTGGCCAGTATTTATCCCTCAATCAACATCATTAAAACAGATTATCTGGTCATTATCGCATTGCTGTTTGTGGGAGCGTGCTGTGCGCAAATTACCTGTCGTGTTTCTCTGCATTACAACAATGATTAAACTTCAGAAGTATTTCATTGGCTGTAAAGTGCTTTGGGTTGTCCTAAAGTTATGAGAGGTGCTATATAAATGCAAATCCTTCTTTGCGTTATTGAGAATATAAAGAGTTCCCTCTGAGATTGTGGTGATGTTGCATTGTTGCGATCGAGGAGAGGAAATTTTGCTCCATTGGGCTTTGCTGCACCTTATCTTAGAATGCTCGATGCTTCCACTGACTGGGTGCAAGAAATGGAAAACATATTCCACTCCCCAGCATCTCCATGTCTTTCACCTTGAATGAGGCAAAATGCTTCAAAAACAAATAAATGAAAACATGAAAAAGAGTGCAGGTCCAGGTGCAGAAGCTACATTCAGGAAAACTGATAGGCTGATTTGTTATTTTGCAGGATATAATGTATCAGCCTGCTGGCACTCACGTTTAAGTTCACATGTTAAGAAAACCCACTTGAATTAACTATTTGAAGCACCCCTGAAACTACAACTCAGCATGGGTCACTGTTTTCAGGAGAACAGAGAGAACCGAGGTGGTAGGGGGAGGGGGGGGGGGGGGGGGGGGTTAGTGGTGGGGACAAGTGGAAGTAAAAACTACTACAACATCTTTGCTTGGAATGAAGCCTCTGCACTCTTAAACCATCCATCACATAAAGTCATGCTTCTAATGTGCTATCTGCACAGTCCAGCGTAATCACTTCTTTTGTGTTGTCTAACACCACTGACACGTGAATGTGCATGAATTGAGAGATTTCACTGGTGTTTTTGAAACCCTCCCTCTCAATCAGCTCCTGTCCAAAGATAGTTTATAGACACAAAAGTGAACAGATAAAATTAATGAGGAAGCGATGTAATTGGAAATGCTGCAGATGAGTTGAAGTCATATCTATTTGAGCCCATTAGAAATTACTGGCAGGAGTGAGATTGGACATATTGTTTCCTCGGATTGGAAGATTCTAATTACCCAAGCATGTTTCTATTTGTGAAGTGAAAAAAAAATGCCTCAGGCTTCAAGACTGAAAGAATACAAAATAAATTCCAGAGGCAATGATGTGAATGATATTTTAGCACAGCAGCAGAAATGGCTTTTTGGTATACTACAGGATTTAATATTAAAATTGTAATATAGTCACTTAACTGAGCAATTTTATTACCAGTCAAACATATATATATATATATTTATATATATATAAAAAAATCTAATTTAGAAAATTAAAATACAATGAGATTGAAGCAAAACAATTTAGAGCATTTACTTTGTCTTTGTCTGGTTTCAAAGTCATCTGCAATGCATTGTATCAATGTGTTATAATTTTCAATCTACTATTATGTGGAGTAAAATATCGCAGGGATTGCTACTGGTTTTAGAGAGCATAAAGTAGGTGATTACTCTGGACCACGTTGAAAGTATGCCATCACTTTCTGTGATTGACAGTTTGAATGCATTGCCTAATTCACCCATTTCTCTCCTGAAGGTCATGACTAGGATATCAATCCACAGATGCTTACAATAAGGTGCTTACAGTAAGATTTTAGAAACAATAATCAGGGAAAAAAATCAACAGACACTTGGAGAGGTTTGAGTTAATTAAGGAGAGCCAGCATGGATTTGTAAAAGGCAGATCATGCTTGACTAATCTAATTAAATTTTTTGATGAAATAACAGAGAAGGTTGATGAAGGGAATGTGGTGGATGATGTCTATATGAATTTTAAGAAAGCGTTTGATAAAGTACCACAAAAATGGCTGGTTAATAACATTGGGGCACATAGAATAGGAGGGTCAGTTTCCAATTGGATAACATTTGGCTTAAGGACAGAAAACAATGAGTCATGGTAAATGGTTGTTTTTCAGACTGGAGGATGGTGTTCCCCAAGGATCCGTGCTAAGACCAGTGCATTTTTGCAATATATAAATGACTTGGATCTTGGAATACAGAATAGAAGTTCAAAATTTACTGATGATACCAAACTTGGAAGTGTGGCAAACAGTGAGGATGATATGAACCACCTGCAACAGGACATGGATAGGCTAGCAGAGTGGGCAGACATGTGGAAGGTGGAATTTAATACAGACATGTGTGAGGTGATGCATTTTAGCAGAAGGAACAGGATGAGGCAATATAGACTTAAAGGAGCAGTTCTAAAGGGTATGCAGGAACAGAGGAACCTAGGAGTGCATGTGCATCGATCTTTGAAAGTGGCAAGACATATTGAGAGAGCGGTTAGCAAAGCATGTGGGATCTTGGGCTTCATAAATAGACAAATAAAGTTCAAAAGCAGGGAAGTTATACTGAAGCTTTAGAAAGCTCTGGTTAGACTACAACTAGAGAATTGAGTCCAGTTCTGGTCACCACACTTTAGGAAGGATGTGAGTTTCTTTGAGAGGGTGCAGAGGAGATTTACCAGAATGGTTCCAGGGATGGGGGATTTCAGTTTCAAGGTTATGTTGGAAAAGCTGGGGTTGTTCTCCTTAGAGCAAAAGAGTTTGAGGGGAGACTTGATAGAGGTGCAGAAGATTATGACAGGCTTAAATAGGTTAGACAAGGAAAAACTGTTCCCATTAACTGATGGTACAAGGACTAGGGGACACAAATTGAAGGTTTTGGGCATGAGGTGCACAGGGAATGTGAGGAGGAACTTTTTTATGCAACAGGTGGTAATGACCTGGAACTCGCTGTCCACAAGTGTGGTAGAAGCAGATACAATCAATGATTTCGAAAGGAAACTGTATGGCCACTTGAAGGAAATAAACTTGCAGGGCTACAAAGGTTGAGTGGAGGAGTGGGACTGACTTGCTTGCTCTGCGGAGAGCCGGCATGGCCTCAATGGGCTGAATGGCCTCCTACTATGCCATAAATGACTCTATGACTATGAATATCTACCCAAGTGGGCTTTCTTCACATGTAAAGCTAAGCACTCCAGGCGCTGCTCCACACACCACTGACCACCTCCAGGCGCTTACCCATTGTCTCTCGAGATAAGGAGGCCAAAGAGAAAGCTAAGCAGTAAGAGCTGGCAGGCTGTTTGATGAAGAGCATCACACCCAAGCCCAATCTTATTGTTACCCACATACACTTTACAGAAGTGGAAAATCTGGCTGAAAATTATTTCCTCAGCACCTTTCCAAAGCAGGCGAGTAAAACCAGGCATCCATGTTGGAAAGTGAGGGTACATTTACGTCAGTTAAAGACAGAAAGGCTTATTTATATGTTTGTATATATATAGATATCATGGCTCTCAAAGTGTTTCACAGCCAATGAAGTACTTCTGAAGTGTAGTCACTGTTGTAATGTAGGAAGTGTGGCAGCCCATTTGCACACAGGAAGATCCCACAAACAATGAAATAAATGACTAATTAATCTATTTTAAGTGTTGTTTGAGGACTACTGGACAGGAGAACTCTCTTGCTCTTCTTTGCCATTGGATCTTTTGCATCCATGTGAGAGGGCAGACAGGGCCATGGTTTGACATCACATCTGAAAGATAGCACCTTCGAAAGTGCAGCGCTCCCTCAGTGCTGCACTGCAGTGCCAGCCTGAAGAATATGCTCAGTCGGGGTTGACAACCAAATAAAGACAAGATTAGACTTAGCTGTGAAGTTCCCCAATGTGTAAATGTATACTCACTATCTAGTTTAATGCAGTGAGATCGGTGACCAAAAGGGAAGAAATTGACAAAAAAGGGAGAAATTAATAATGACGTGCAGATAATTTCCTTTCAAAATCATTTGAGACAATGGGTTGGATTTTACCTTAGGCGGTCAGGAATTCATCACTGACGTAAAAGTCGGTGGCGAACCCGCTTCCGCCTAGCCTGGGGATCCGTCCTGCATTTTACGGGTCCCCGGGCTTTAATTGTCCCGAGGCGGGACTTCCACCCACTTGAGGGAGGAGGTCCCACCTCAGTGAGCTGCCGGCCAATCAGCGGGCCAGCAGCTCTTAGTTCCAGCAGCGCCACTGGGAGCAGTGGCCACTGCTGGGACTGCAGCCCAGCCAACCCCATGGAGCCAGGAGGGAAGGTGAGTTGGGCATGCCTCACCAGTGAGATCTGTCGTGCCCTGGTGAGGTTAAAGTGGCCGTTTGGGGGAGGGGGGGGTGGGGGAGTCTTGGGCCAGGGGGGTGGGTTAAGAGGTGGGGGCGGCCCTCAATCAGGCACACTGTGCCTGACTGCCAGGGCTCCCTCCCCCCAGCCACGCATAAATGCCAGCAGCTATTGCTGGGTGGCCTTTCACGTTCCCAGCACGCCTGCTTGCCACGGGTAAAATACCCGTGGAGGCGGACGAGGGCCCTTAAGTGACTGTTAAGTGGCCACTTAAGGGCCTTGATTGGCCTCAGGCGGGCGGGTCGTTTCCCCCTTGCCCGACCGCCATAAAGTTGACCAAAGGCTCCTGCTCAATTTTACACTGCCCCCTCCTCCTCCACAACACCATCTGACCTGCTGGGGCGGCATAAAATTCAGCCCCATGTAATAATTGTGGGGGACCTTGATCTTCATATAGACAGGGACAATGAAATTGGCAGGAGTGCTCTCGAAGATGAGTTTGTAGAATGTTTTCAGGACAGTTTCTTGGAGCAATGCGTTGCGAAGCCAATTAAGGATAAAGCTATCTGGATCTAGTATTGTATAATGAAGCAGCATTAATTAGCAATGTCATAGTAAAAGATCCACTGAGAAACAGTGATCATAATACTATTGAATTCCATGTTAAGCTTGAAAGTGGCATGCTCCAATCACAAACAAGAATCTTAAACTTAAACAAAGCCAATTATGTAGACATGAGGGGGTGAACTGGCTCAGGTAAATTTGGTAATTAGACTAAAAGGTATGGCGGTAAATGAACAGTGGGAAACCTTTAAAGAAACAATTCAAAATGTTCAACAAAAATGCATTGCTTTGAAAAACAAAAACTCACCAATAAAGACCCATCCGTGGCTCACTCAGGAAAGATAGTATTAAATTAAAAGGCTTAAACTGTTGCAAAAAACAATAGCAAGTCTGAAGGTTGGGAGTATTTTAGAAACTAGCAAAGGGCCAGTTAAAGTTGATAAAAAAAGGAAAAAATAGAATGAGAATAAACTAGCCAGTAATATAAAAACAGGTTGTAAGAGCTTTTATAGGTATATCAAAAGGACGAGAGTAGCTAAAGTAAACGTTGGTCCCTTAGAAGCAGAGACAGGAAAAATTTTCATGGGAAATGGGGAAATGGCAGAGGCATTGAACAAATATTTTGTGTCTGTCTTCATAGTAGAAGAGATAAGTTCCATACCATGAATAGACAGTATCCTACGGACTAAAAAGAGTTAGGAAATTAAGGAAATTCATATCAGCAGAGAGCAAGTATTGAAGAAACTTAAGGGACTAAAATCCAACAAATCTCCAGGACTTGATGGCCTACACCCCAGGGTTCTAAAAGAGATAACTGCAGAGATAGTGGATGCGCTGACTGTAATTGTCCAAAATTCTTTAGATTTTGGAATGGTCCCATCAGATTGGACGTTGGAAAATGTTACACCACTTTTCAAGAAAGGAGGGAGAGCGAAAACAAGGAACTACAGGCCAGTTAGCCTAACATCAGTTATTGGGAAAATGCTGGAATCTAATATTAAGAAGTCTTAACAGTGCACTTAGAAAAGCACAGTATGATTAGAACAAGTCAACTTGGTTTTATGAAAGGGAAATCCTGTTTGACAAATTTATTAGAGGTTTTTGAGGATGTAACTGGTAGAATAGATAAAGGGGAACCAGTAGAAATAGTATACTTGGATTTCCAAATGGCATTCGATAAGATGCCACACAAAAGGTTAATAGGCAAGATAAAGGCTCATGGAGTTGGAGGTAATATATTAGCTGATTAGATGATTAGTTAACAGACAGGAAGCAACGTGTGGACATAAACAGGACATTTTCAAGTTGGCAGGCAGTGAATAGTGGAGTGCGGCAAGGATCAGTGCTGGGGCCTCAGCTATTTATAATCTATATTAATTACTTAAATGAAGAGACAGAAGGTAATGTATCTAGGTTTGCCGATGATACAAAAGTAGGTGAAAAGGTAAGCTGTGGGAAGGATACAGAGAGGCTGCAAAGAGATCTAGACAGGTTAAGTGAGTAGGCAACAAGATGTCAGATGGAGTATAATGTAGGGAAGTCTGAAGTTATGCACTTTGGTCATAAGAATAGAAAAGCAAAATATTATTAAAAAGTGTGCAACTTGTAAGTGTCGATGTTCAAAGAGACGTGGCTATGCTTGTAATAGAAAGACAGAAAGTTAACATGCAGGTACAGCAAGCAATTAGGAAAGCAAATGCCATGTTGGCCTTTATTGCAATGGCATTGGAGTATAGGAATAAGGAAGTATTACTACAATCGTACAGGGTTTTGGTGAGACCACATCTGGAATAATATGTGCAGTTTTGGTCTCACATTTAAGAAAGGATATACTTGCATTGGAGGCAGTGCAGCGAAGGTTCAGTGGATTGGTCCCTGGGATTAGGGGGTGTCCTATGATGAGAGGCTGAGCAAATTGGGCCTATATTTTCTTGAGTTTAGAAGAATGAGAGGTGATCTCATTTGAACATATAGATTCTAAAGGAGCTGGATAGGGTAGCCACTGAGAGGTTATTTCTGCTGGTCGGGGAATCTAAAATACAGCAGCACAATCTCAGGATAAGGGGTCGATCATTTAGGACTGAGATGAGGAGAAATTGCTTCACTCGAAGGGTTGTGAATCTTTGGAATTCTTTACCACAGAGGGTTCTGGATGCTCCATCGTTGAATACATTTAAGGCTGGGAAAGACAGATTTTTGATCTCTCAGGGAATCAAGGGATATGGCGAGTGGGCAGGAAAGTGGAGTTGAATCCTAACATCAGCCATGATTGTTTTGAATGGGGGAGCAAGCTCGATGGGCCATATGGTCTACTCCTGCTCCTATTTCTTGTGTTCTTGCGTTTTCATTTATTTAATATAGTATAGTCGATACTGGGGTCTAGCATGTTCACTCTATACTCTGGCAGCTGGGGAGGTTATAATGGAAAATTACTCGATGGATTTAAAAAGCTGCTACAGATACCAAACAGGTATCAACTTTGGTTTTATACAGTCGATGTAGAGTCATGTAGATTTATTGTCAGGCTCTGTGGTATTTTTGAACACTTTTTTCTTCGGAGTGATTTGAGCTAAGAATTTGATTGATAGCTCCATGGCATGCATAGTTGGTTATTTGTATTACAGGTCTCAGGGTTCACTCCTGTTCAACTCTCAAGGAAGTACTGAAGTATTAGGAAGATGAGCAGAAATCTACTTACTAGAATTAACTCCAGGGACAGTGTTTCACTGGCTGGAAGCCAACTGAGCAATTTCTCCATTTGCTCCGATGGCTACATTGGCATATACCATTTCAGTTTGGGAATCTAAAACTGTCTGGAACATAAACCTGTTGTAGTTGCTTTACATTGAGTGGGTGAGTGAGAGCTTTTGATTGACCCTCACTACACTTTCTTTCCTTAAAATACATTTGAGAGCAACTTACTTCATTCACTGTTCATAGTGAAAACAGAGATACAATTGAGGAATCTCTCAGGTTTGCTTTCTGTATCATCATCATAAACATGAATATGGGAATGAGTGTACGCTTTCACTACTACTAGAAAATTGAGAAACTCTCCCCCCCCCCACCTCACCAATGCCCCCAATTATCTTATTAAGGCAAATAAAAGCAAAATACTGCAGATGCTGGAAATCTGAAAATTTTTCTAATATTTGTCAGTTCCGATGAAGGGTCACTGACCCGAAACGTTAACTCTGCTTCTCTTTTCACAGATGCTGCCAGACCTGCTGAGTGGTTCCAGTATTTCTTGTTTTTATATCTTATTAAGGCAAATGTTTACATCTCGGGACAAGAAGGCCACCATGTCATTCAGTTTAGATTTCATACAGCTGGAGATTTTTTTTTTAGTAAGGCTTATTATTTATAACTTATTTGGAAAATGAGCTCTCTTGGTAGTCTGATTGGACAAATGCCCAGAACCTTTTGCTTTCTGGAGGTGGGAAAAATTTTGTGATTATAATTGACAACCTGGCTGAGTTGGAATATTTCGTCTTGTGTGATACAAGGTGACAGCTGCACAGATGATCATCTTTCACCTGGTATATTTAATATCTAAATCCACTTGCACTTAAATTCTCCAGCTTAAATCCAGGATGAGGTTCTGTAGGTTCATCTAATTTTAATCTTCCCATTTCCTGAAGTTATTGACTTAGAACCCCGATTATCATGCTATTCATGAAACTCTTGCCTGCCTACCATGCTGAGGTACGGCTCTACGCTTGCTGGCATCCTTCCAATACCCCACCCACATAGCTACTCTTAATGCGTCAGGCTGGACAGTGAGTTTTGGTCGGCTCTTTGACCACAAATCACAATGAAACTTGATCCTATCCTCATCTGAGGACCAGCATATGCACCTTCCATGAAGGGTCATTGCATGGCCAGCAGGAAAGGGAAACCTTGTCAAATTTCTTTCCCTCCTTTGCTCAAGGTTTTTAATACCATATCAGGCAACTCACTTTAGGCCAGGAATCAAACCTGGGATCTTTCTGGCTCAGTTCCACATGAGGCACATACCAACAAAACCCCGCAGGACTTTTAGAATTGTAAGTCCTTAAACAGGCTGCGAAGTGGCACATCATAAATGGACATACCTCTTCTTGTTGACCATTGGCTATTCTAGAAGAATTCATCAATGGAATATAGAAGATGCAAGGATGGGTAAAGGAATAATTTGGGAGAATAAGAAAATATACAATGATAATGGAATGGTGATACAATGTACTCACATAGAGTTGAATTTTAAAAGCTACCCGCCGGACTGAATGGAGCATGTGTGCAATAAAAATTTACCATTCCACTTCACTCACACCGCATTTTATCAGGGTACATTTCACAAACATCCAAGGCTCCTTCCTACTAGAGGCAGGTGGAAGTCTTATGAATAGCATTGCCAATGGGAGTCAAATGACACAATTAGGATACAACCTCATTTTGAAATGCAGAATCCTGCTCATCACTGACCCCACTAGGTAAGTCAATGGCAGAGTTAGATGAAATTGGTGGCAGATTGAGCAGGCTGCACTTTTTAAAGAGGTAAGCACCTCAAGCCATTTAGATGATTGACCTATGTGTGCTGATGAGGTTTTGGCATTGGAGTTAGTTGTGAATTGGAATCACAGGGGAAATATTCGTCAAGGACGTTTTGCGGGCACAGGGGCCGCAATACGCAATCACCCAGTGTCCAATCCCGTTGAGGCAGGCAGCATGCAAACTTCATGCTGCTTCCTCATCTAAATGATTTCAGCATGTAGCCCAGCTTGGAACAATCTGCTGACTAGCTGCATGCTCAACAGGGAGCCCTAGGAGTGTGTGGCTGGCATGCACCTCTAAAAGGCAGCAGGTCCCTCTTAATGGGGAGCTGTGGTCATTGTACAGATGTTGTTGCAGACTCTCTGTGAAAGTTTTGGACAGAAGCAATAGCACAGAAAATGGAGCAACAGACAAGAGGGAAGACTCCCAGGTTTTCTGATGTGGCACTGGAGGCATTAGCCCAGGAGGTGGAAAGGAGAAGAGATGCAATTTTTCTGTAGGGACCAGGAGGCCATCAAGACATACCCTGAAAAGGGAATAGAGTCATAGAGTTATACAGCACAGAAACAGGCCCTTCGGCCCATCGTGTCTGTGCCGGCTATCAAGCACCAAACTATTCTAGTCCCATTTTCCAGCACTTGGCCCATAGCCTTGTATGTTATGGCGTTTCAAGTGCTCATCTAAATACTTCTTAAATGTTGTGGGAGTGGGAGTAGGTGCCAGTGAGGTCAATTCCCAGAGTCTCGACCCAAGGACCTGATAGCAGTACTGCAAGAGGTTTAATAACCTCTCATTGTGGTCAAGATCAGTGATTGCACCTTCATCTGACATCTCCTACCCATTGCACCATCAAACTCTTAGGCTGCTTAATGCACCACACCCCCATCATTCACCCATCGGTAATCTCCGATAATCCGGTGTCACCAAGAACTTTCAGGATGACAGTATTTTTCTGCTTTTTGCCCCTTCTCAAATCCCACCTTGTTCTTATCCTGCAATCTGGCATGAAGTGCAAGCTGCAGATGGTGTAACCATGGACCTCTTGCCTTCTATTCGCCCCTCACCCCCACCACTACACTTTCCCTCACTCCAAACCTCCCCTTGTGCATTTATTCTTTCAGATAGCCAAGAACTATTGCTTGGTGCTGCTTGGTCAACCACTGCGCAGCCTCATAAAGAAGGATGACAGCATCACCTTACCTCTGATGAAGAAATACTTGATCTGTCAGTGGCAGCCACCAGCTCAGATACTGGTACTAGCCTTAGAGGCTAGTATAGAGTTGTGATCTGCAGGTGGAGAGTCAGCGGGCATGAACAGCCTGCAACCATGCCAAGGGGAAAGAATAGTTTGTGTACCAGCTCCCCAGATGACGAAGGTCGCTGTTGAGTTTATCGCAGAGGACTCAAGTGAGGATTTCAATAGGGTGGCTGACCTTTTTCCAGCTTGGGGCTTCCGTAGTGCCGGCATCAGCTGCAGAGAAAGACTATCACTAGCAGAGAGAGAAGAAAGAGGAAGAAGAGCAACAGCAATAACAGTTACAGCAGATGCCACAGCATGTAAGTACCGTGCTCAATCTGGGCACTGTACCTTAGGATGGACACATCGGCTTAGGAAGAAGTGCAGACTAGGTTTAGTAGAATCTCACCTGGACTCCAAGCATTAACTCACAAGGAGACATTACAGAAACTAGGGTAGTATTCTCTAGAATTTCGAAGATTAAGAGGTAATTTTAATGAAGTTTTCAAGATATTAATGGGAATAGATAGAATAGGTAGAGGGAAAATGTTGCCACTCGTTGGGGAGTCTTGGAATAGTGAACAAAGATTAGAGCTAGGCCCTCCAGTAGTGAAGTTAGGAAACACTTCTATATAAAATGCATGATAGAGGTTTGGAACTCTCTTTCACAAACAGCAGTTGAAGTGGAATCAATTATAAATTTGAAATCTGAGTTTGATAACCAAAGGTATTAAGGGATATGAGGCAGAGATGGGTATATGGAGTTAGGTCAAATCAGCCAGGATCTCACTGAATGGAGGAACAGGCTCAAGGGGCTAAATGACCCTGTTCCTATCTTCCTATAGCAGGAGCAGGGTCATCCTCCAGTAGTACAGCAGGTGATGAGATTGGCTTGCATCAGGTCTCAACTTTCTAACAGGCCAAGAGTCACATTTCTCAACACGTCTGAGGAACAGTGCATGAGGAAGCTGAAATTATCCAATGTAGGATGCTGCTGACCTATGCAACCTCATACAACAAGACTTACAGCCTGCTACACAGGGGCAGGGGTGGGTTGGTGGGGGGAAACCATTCCACTGGCTGTGAAGGTGATTACTGCCCTGAATTTCATTGTGTCAGAATATTCCTGGTCATTCCAGACTGCTAAGGGGGACATCGCTGTCATCTCACAATTGTTGGTCCATAAGTGCATGAAAGATGATAAATGCATTTTTTGTCAGAGGGAACCATTACATCTCCATCCCAATTAATGAAAATAGGCAGAATGCTAATGCCCTGGCAAGTCGATAATTTACAAGGTTAAGACTCTATTTCTTAATTTGAAGGTTTCATGTAAAGACTCAACCTGAGACCAAAACTCCAGCACCTTAACCATATGCTTTTCAATTTTCTTTCCGGTTCCTCCCTTGAAAGCATGGGCGTATGCTGATTATGGTTCCACAGGTGCCAACCATCTTCTGCTACCTCACACAAGTGGATATTTGTCATAAAATAAAAAGGGAAAACTACAAATACTGGAAATAAAAACAGAGTGTTCTGGAAAATACACAACATTTGTAAATATTGTGACATTTTGGGCATGGACCATAGAAATATAAAGACTGGAATTTTATCCTGGTGACGGACGTCTCAACGTCCAGAAAAAGTGATACCAAGAACACCGTGTTGCCTCTTCTGTAGGAGGCCCATCGAATCGAGTGTCAATTAGGCACTTAAGTGGACAGCGGCAGGCCTTCCACAGGATCAAGGACCCCTGACCTCTGAAAGCTGCCAGCCAATCAGAGGCCGGTAGCTCTTTAACTGAGCAGAGCCACCAACCAGGTGGTGGCTGCTGCCAGTGGAGCACCTACCCGAGGCCTAGGAACAGTGCTGGACCCAGGCCACAAGTAGGTTTAGGTGAAAGGAGTCTCGCGGGGTGTGAGTCGTGGGGGAGAGGGCTGTGGGGGGGGGCTGTGGGGGGGGGGGGTCATTAGTGTTTGGGATAGAAATGCAATACTGTACTAATGTGCCTCCTGGCTTGCTGTAGTCATCTGACCGCTACCATGAGGCACTCTGACCATTAAAGTCAGTTTCATTAAAGGCTCAGTACACACCAAACTGGTGTCCTGTGAGCTCGTAACATGATGTCAGACTGGAGCTGAAATTGAGTGTTGAAGAGCTGTTTACAAGCACAGCTACGAAACAAAGGCCACAGAAATGGTCAAAACTGCAAAAACTGGTAAATGTCACAGGAAGTCACAGAAAAGGAACAAAAAACAGCTGAAAGCACTGGGTAAGCCAATGGCTGCACATTTTCCTCTGTCTGTGCCAGTTGAAATGAAAAGTGATATGAAGCACATCTAGCAGTTTTTCCACTCGCAATGGCAAAATTATGAAATTGCGACAGATTCAATTAACAAACCAGAGCAGCTACAAGTAGCTACACTTTTATCACTGTTGGGGAGAGACTGTTACAAAGTGTATTCTACCCTAAATTTCTCTGAAGAGCATAAAAAACAGACAGCAGAAATTTTGAACACCTTGAAGGCATGCTTTGAACCCCAAGTGAACGTAACCTATGAATGGTATGTGTGCAATATTAGGGCCCAAGGTGAAAAAGAGTCCATTGATCAATATGTGACTGCATTAACACAGCTCGTAGAATCCCGTGAATTTGCGCAACTAAGAGATGATCTAATTAAAGACAGGATTGTATTAGGCATAAGCTACCCCGCAGTGAGAGCATATCTACTGAGAGAAGACAAACTGACTCTCAGGAAAGTGATTGACATGTGCAGAAGTGCTGAGGTTGTAAATCAGCAGCAAGACCATATTCAAGGCAAAACAGACCAGGCCTTGCATTATGCTGATAGACATTCCAGGTTGAAAGGGCAGAAAGATTACAGACAAAGGGCAGGATGCAAATACTGCTGAGGACATCATGCACAGGAAAAGAAGGCATGTCCAGCATGGGGAGAGCAGTGTTCTCACAGCAAGAAGTTGAATCATTCTGCACACAAGTGATTGGCTGGAAGGAAGCACAACAAGCAGGTACAGATGACCCACTGGAGAGATGTCAGCTGAAGATTCTGACGACTCACTATACACCATACAACGGGTTGGTTCAGTCAGGTTGATAAGCGCTAAATGGTTTTTGATTGTTGGAATAATGACTGCAGAAGGAGAACATCAAGTCAACATAAAATGCCAGATAGACACCGGTGCATCATGCAACATCATGACCTTCACAGACCTGTACGAAGTGGCTCAACATGGCGATCCAAAAATGAAGCCTGCGAAAGTAAGGTTGAGGCTATATGATGGCACCACACTGGTGCAAAGAGGACAAGTTACTCTGAGAGCCCAATGCAATGGCAAAAACGAAGACCTGGAGTTTCAGATCATAGACGGCAAGCAAAAGCCACTCATCTCGGCCAAAACAAGTCTAAAGCTTCGACTGGTAACCCTCAACATGCAAAAAGAAATTTGCAACGTGTCACAGCACACTAAACCATTGACTGCAGAACAGATTCTAGAGGAGTACAATGATGTATTTACAGGGTTAGGATGTCTTCCTGGAGAATATCATCTTGAAGTAGATGAGAGGGTAAAACCAATTCAATATCTGCCGAGGAAAGTTCTAGCTGCCCTCAAGGCCAGCCTGAAAGACAAGATAGACGAACTGGAAAAGAAGGGAGCAATCAAGAAAGTGACTAACCCTACAGAATGGATTAGCAGCATGGTAGCAGTGAAACAACCTGGAAAGCTGTGAGTATGCATCGACCTAAAGGATCTAAATAAAGCTCTGAAGAGATCATACTCCCCATGCCAACCATCAAAGGAATTTTGCCACAACTTGCAAAGGGAAAAGTCTTCACTACCCTAAATGTGAAGGATGGTTACTGGCAAGTGAAGCTGAATGAAAGCAACATCTTTCTAACCACAATCTGGACACCGTTCAAGAGATACAGGTGGTTGCGCATGCCGTTTGGCATTTCCACGGCCCCAGAGAAGTATCAACGCAGACAGCATGAGATAGTTAGTGATCTTCCTGGAGTGGAAGCTATAGTGGATGATCTGCTAGTTTATGGATGCGGAGACTCAATGGAAGAAGCCATTGCTGACCATGATCAAAATCTAGTGTGACTGCTGGACAGAGCTCGCCAGATGAAACTGAAGCTGAACAAGAAAAAATTGCAATTAAAAATGCCCGAAGTCAAATACATAAGTACTGACAGCAAAACGTCTTCGCCCAGATCTCAAAAAGGTGAGAGCAGTAACAGCGATGCGGCAACCAACAGATATTAAGGAGTGCAATGATTTGTTGGATTCGTCAACTATTGAGTCAAGTCTGAGGAAGGCAAGAGACGTGCTCTACTGGCCAAACATGAGCAATGAAATCAAGGACCACATCAGCCAGTGCAGTGCATACAACGAGTATCAAGCTAAACAAGCTAAAGAGCCACTGATGACACATGATATCCCAGACAAATCTTGGATGAAGCTGGGAGTAGACCTCTTCATTCTCACAGGAACTGATTATCTTGTCACCATAGACTACCACTCTGACTACTGGGAGATAGACCAGCTGACTTCAACGACTACCAATGAGATTGTAGAATGCCTGAAAGCACACTTCGGTCATTACGGCATTCCAGACATGCTGATGACCGACAATGGCCCTCAATTCACAAGCGAAGAATTTAGTTACTTCATAAAGGATTAGGAAATTCAACACCATACATCATCTCCACACTATCCCCAGTCCAATGGAAAGGCTGAGGCTGCAGTGAAAATTGCTAAAGGAATCATAAAGGAATTGAACAAATCTGGCACAGATGGATACAAGGCAATCCTTGAGTGAAGAAATACACCTACCGACAGCAATGAAAGTAGTCCGGTACAAAGACTAATGTCACGCCACACCCAAACTACTCTTCCAACAGCAAAAAAGCTACTGAAGCCAGAAGTAGTCACAGGCGTGAGTGACAAAATCAAGGGGAAATGGCAGACACAAATTTTCAAATTCTCTCTGGCCACAGGAGAGGTACCAGAGGACTGGAGGACAGCGAATGTGGTGCCATTATTCAAGAAGGGTAGCAGGGAGAAACCAGGTAATTACAGGCCGGTGAGTATAACATCAGTGGTTGGGAAAATATTGGAAAAAATTCTGAGGGACAGGGTTAATCTCCACTTGGAGAGGCAGGGATTAATCAGGAATACTCAGCATGGTTTTGTCAGGGGGAGATTGTGTCTAATTAACTTGATTGAATTTTTCGAGGCGGTGACTAGATGTGTAGATGAGGGTAAAGCAGATGATGTAGTCTACATGGACTTCAGTAAGGCTTTTGTTAAGGTCCCACATGGGAGATTGATTAAGAAGGTAAGAGCCCAAGGGATCCAGGGCAATTTGGCAAAGTGGATCCAAAATTGGCTTAGTGGCAGGAGGCAGAGGGTGATGGTCGAGGGTTGTTTTTGCGATTGGAAGCCTGTGACCAGTGGTGTACCGCAGGGATTGGTGCTGGGACCCCTTGCTGTTAGTAGTGTACATTAATGATTTAGACATGAATATCGGAGGTATAATAAGTTTGCAGATGACATGAAAATTGATGGTGTCATAAATAGTGAGGAGGCAGAAAAGGAAAATCAACCAGATGAGGAACCAATGACAAAGCGCATGTGCACCATTAAAAGACCGGCACAATTTAATGACTATGTGCAATGCATGTGCAAAGACTAACAAGAATGACAAACTATTAATGCATGAGAATAGTTGTGTGCTTAATGTGGAGCTTGGGCAGCTCACAGTGTAAATGATAATGCATGCAATTTTTTTGTATGAAAAGGGAGATGTTTGGGATAGAAATGCAATACTGTACCAATGTGCCTCCTGGCTTGCCGTAGTCATATGACCTCTACCATGAGGCACTCTGAGTGGAGGCAGCCATTACAATCAGTTTCATTAAAGACTCAGTACACATCAGACAGGGGTCCTGTGAGCTCGTAAAGATTAATGAGGGCAAGGCAGGTGGCATTCAATGGGCCCCCCCTTCCCAATGCTGGGTCCCTCATTCAGGCACTGTCCCTTTTAACGAGGGACCCCCCCCCCTCCACCCACCACCATTGGAGGTGGGAAGCAGCCTGCACAGTTTCCCGTGCTGTGCTTCCCATGAGGCGATAGGGCTGCCCGCCGCCATGGCTAATTGTGGAGCTGGTGGGACGAGAACTTAATTAGGCCTTAATTTCCCAGTTAAGGTCCTCAATTGGTTGAGGGGGGGGGGAGGGGGGGAAGGCCATTCACAGGCCTTCCCACCCCGGACTTAATTTTAGTGGAGGCGGGAAGATGGCGGGTCTTACCACCCCCCCCAACCCCCGCCCCCCCGCTAACATCCCACCCACTGCGAGGACAGCATAAAATACACCCAGAATCTTACAGCAAAGAAGGAAGCCATTCAGCCCATTGTGTCTGTGCTAGCTCTTTGAAAGTGTTGAAGTCTTGTCCTATTAGATCCACTCCTTAGAGCCTTGCATGTCTTGTCCACTAGACATGGCATCAGATCAAACCTGGGCAAGGAAACCTCCTGCTGATTACCACCTACCGCCCTCACTCAGCTGATGAGCCAGTACTCTTCCATGTTGAACACCACTTGCAAGAAGCACTGAGGTAGCAAGGGCACAGAATGTATTCTGGGTGGGGAACTTCAATGTCCATCACCAACAGTGGCTCAGTGGCACCACTACTGACCAAGTTGGCCATGTGCTGAAGGACACATCTACCAAACTGGGTCTGCAGCAGTTTGTGAGAAAACCAACAAGAGGGAAAAACGTACTTGACCTTGTCTTCACCAATCTACCTTTCGTAGATACATCAGTCCATGACAGTATTGGTAGGAGTGACAACTGCACAGTCTTTGTGGAGATGAAGTCCCAGCTTCACACTTAAGATACCTTGCATCATGTTGTGTGGCACTACCACTGTGCTAAATAGGATAGAGTCAGAACAGATCTAGCAGCTGAAAACTGGGCATGCATGAGTTTCTGTGGGCCATCAGCAGCAGCAGAATTGTATTCAACTACAATCTATAACCTCATAGTTTAGCATATCCCTCACTCTACCATTGCCATCAAGCCAGGGGATCAGTCTTGGTTCAATGAGAAGTGTAGGAGTGCATTCCAGAAGCTGCACCAGGCACACATAAAAATGAGGTGCCAACCTGCTGAAGCTATAACAGAGGACTACATGAATGCTAAACAGTGGAATCAGCATGCGATAGACAGAGCTAAGCAATCCCACAATCAACGGATCAGATCAAAGCTCTGCAGTTGTACCACATCCAGTCATGAATGATGATGGACAATTAAACAACAAACAGGAAGAGGAAGCTCCACACATATCCCTCTATTCAACGATGGGACAGCCCAGCATGTCAGTACAAAAGACAAGGTTGAAGCATTTGTAACATCTTCCACCAGAAGTGTTGGGTGGATGACCAATCTCGGCCCCTTCCTGACAGTGCTATCAAGTGGCACATATACGGCAACATGCTTACTGATGCTCAGTTTGGGTTCCACCAGGGCCACTGAGCTCATGACCTCATTACAACCTTGGTCCAAACATGGACAAAAGAACTGAATTATAGAGGTGAGTTGAGAGTGATTGCCCTTGACATCAAGGCAGCATTTGACCATGTGTGATGTCAAGGAGCCCTAGCAAAATTGGAGTCAATGGTAATCAGGGGGAAAGCTCTCCATTGGTTGGTGTCATGTCTAGCAAATTGGAAGGTTAGGTTTTTGGAGGTCAATCATTTCAGCTCCAAGACATTGCTGTAGAAGTTCCTCAGGATACTGTCCCAGGCCCAACCATCTTCAGCAGCTTCATCAATGACCTTCCCTCCAACATATGGTCAGAAGTGTGGATGTTTACTGATGATTTCACAGTGTCCAGTACCATTTGCAACTCTTCAGATATTGTCCGTGTCCACATGCGGCAAGACCTGGACAACATTCAGGCTTGGGATACTAAGTGGCAAAGAACATTAATGCCACACAAGTGCTAACTAATGACAATCTCCAACAAAAGAGAATCTAATCATCTCCCCTTGACATTGAACAGCATTACCATTGCTCAATCCCCCACTATCAACATCCTGGGGATTACCATTGATCAAAAACTTAGCTGGAACAGTCATACAAATACTGTGGCCACAATATGGCGTTCAATGCGATTCACCTCAAAAGTGTGCGCGTTTACCATGGATGCCATTCATTGTGCCCAAAATGTAGACGCAAACGATCTCAATTTCTCGCCCTTGATTGTGTGGTCATCCCTTGCTCACCAGATATCCTTGGAGTAATGCTTTTCAGCAACAGTCACTGGACAGCATTTAGAAGTGGGACCTTGGGTGACTTTTACACTTCATGGACTGATGCTGCTACTGCCCAGCTGAAATCAGCAAACCCAACACATTCCAGAAATGGAACCTGGGACCTTCAGAGTCTTTAGTCTATAGTCTATTTCCAGACTAGCAAGTACATTTACCAATCATGTCAGAGAGTCATTTATGACTGAGAAAGAGGCCATTCAGCCCATCGACTTCATGCAAGTTCTCTGCGGAGCAATCCAGTCATCTCACTTCCCTGCTAGATCCACACAGCCCTGCAAGTTTATTTCCTTTAAATGCCCATCCAATTTTCTTTTGAAATCACTGATTGTCTCTGCTTCCACCACACTCATGGGCAGCAAATTCCAGGTCATTGCCACTCTGCGTAAAAAAATTCTTCATCACATTCCACTGCATTCTCTTGCCCAACACATTCATTCTGTGTCCTCTAGTCCTTGCACCATCAGTAAATGGGAACTGATTTTTCTTGTCTAACTTATCTAAGCCTGTCATAATCTTGTACACCTCTATGAAATCTCCCATCAATCTCCTTTGCTCCAGGGAGAACAACCCCATCAAGGAATCCATACCAAAAGTCTGTTGTGCTAAACGTGGATGGCAGTAAGAATTCAACACAAGCATTCAGGTCAGCACATCTGGAGCTGGATTTATCCGATGTATAGACCCTGTTTCAGCCTAGAGAGTTCTGGATTAACCAATTTGCTGAAAGTTAACTTTTTGTCAGAACTGTTGAAGCTTTGGCCTTCAACACATTCTAGAAGGAGGAATAAGAGACTCAACTCTTAGTTATGACATTTGAAATTAACTTCAGTCTGCACTTATCTTGAGCTTATCGTAAATGATGAATAAAGAACTAAATTTGTTACAGTTTTACTTGCTGAGTCCTGTCTGATTGACTGAAAATGACTAAATCATCCAGTAGAGGATAAAAGACATGAACAGATACAAGAGTCCTGACAATACAGAACAAGCTCCAGGAATTAACCAGTTACCAAGACACTCATGTATTGATTGATGCAGGGTAGGAAACAGATACAAAGCATCTTCAACCACAGGGAATTCAATTTGTAATTTCCACTGTGGACGATGTTGCCAGCCTTTCTGCTTGACTGTTTTCAACCTTATATGGCTCCTCTGAAGACACACTGAATTTCAAAAAGTTTCCCTGTCTGCATTGTCGCTTTAAGCTATTATCTTAATAGATAATTTTTGTTAAGAAAATGGTACTCAAAAATCAAAGGATTTAGTTATGGAATGAGTTATTCTTCTCGCCCACTTAACGTCCCGAGTCAATTAAGTTTGCTAACTTCAAGACCTCAGTTCTTTTGATTTTTTCGTGCAACTGAACCAATTATTGGTCCCTCAGCAGTCCTGCTTTTAACCACTTTGTCAGTGCAGTGGAAAGCCCATGAGTCAGCAATGATTCCTTACAGGCCCAAATATAATTGAAGTTTACAGAAGAGGCATGTAGGCTTTCAACAGAACTTGCAATTGACTACAACGGAAATGGAAAGTTTGTTTTGTACAAATAGATTTTTTTTAAAAACAAACAACCTTTGCCCAGACCCCAGTGCAGGCACAATTAAGATTATCAAGTCATGGGAACAATATTATGGCCACAAAGAAGGTACAGAGGTGAGCAACAAAGATTACCCCAGCTATCATGGAATTTAAGTTTATGAGGAAGGCAAAGGAAGTGAGGCTTGCTTTCTTTAAAAGAGAGGAGAATTTTAGATGACCTAGTTCAAGTTTTCAATATTATGAATGGATGAGGAACTGAAAGAAATTAGGTATTTGTGAAGAAAGTAGCACTGGACAAATTAATGGGACTGAAAATTTATAAATCCCCTGGATCTTATGATCTACATCCCAGAATGTTGAAAGAGGCGGCTGTAGAAATAGTGGATGCATTGGTGGTCATCTTCCAAGATTCTATGGATTTGGGAACAGTTCCTGCAGATTGAAAGGTTGCAAATGTAACCACACTATTTAAAAAAGGAGGGAGAGAGAAAACAGGGAATTACAGACTGTTAGCCAGACATCAGTATTAGGGAAAATGCTAGAATCTATTATAAAGGATGTGATAACTGGACACTTAGAAAATAATGGTAGGAATGAGCAGAGTCAACATGTATTTATGAAAGGGAAATCATGTTTGACAAACCTGTTGGAGTTTTTTGAGGATGTAACTAGCAGAATAGATAAATGGGAACTAGTGGAAGAGGTGTATTTGGATTTTCAGAAGGATTTTGATAAGGTCCCATGCAGAAAGTTAGTAAGCAAAATCAGAGCACATGGGACTGGGGTAATATACTGGTGTGGATTGAGAATTGGTTAATGGACAGAAAACAGAGAGCAGAGAGTAGGAATGAATGGGTCATTCTCAGGTTGTCAGGCTGTGACTAGTGGGATACTGCAAGGATCAGTGCTTGGGCCCCAGCTATTCACAATCTATATCAGTGATTTGGATGTGGGGACCAAATGTAATATTTCCAAGTTTGCTGATGACACAAAACCGGGTGGGAATATGAGATGTGAAGAGGATGCAAAGAGGCTTCAAGGGGATTTAGACAGGCTAAGTGAGTGGGCAAGAAATGACAGTTGGAATAATATGTGGAAAAACGTGAAATTATCCATTTTGGTAGGAAAAATAGAAATGCAGAGTATTTCTTAAATGGTGAGAGATTGGGAAGTGTTGATGTCCAAAGGGACCTGGGTGTCCTTGTTTATAAGGCACTGAAAGCTAGCATGCAGGTGCAGCAAGCAATTAGGAAGGCAAATGGTATGTTGGCCTTCATTGCAAGAGGATTTATGTACAGGCATTAAAGAAGTCTTGCTGTAATTGTATAGAGCCTTGGTGAGACCACTTCTGGAGTATTGTGTACAGTTTTGGTCTCCTTGACTAAGGACCGATATACTTGCCATAGAGGGAGTGCAATGAAGGTTCACCAGACTGATCCCAAGGATGGTGGGATTATCCTATGAGGAGAGATTGAGGAGACTGGGCCTATATTCTCTAGAGTTTAGTAGAATGAGAGGTGGATCTCATTAAAGCATACAAAATTCTTACAGGGATCGACAGGGTAGATGCAGAAAGGATGTTTCCCCTGGCTGGGGGATCTAGAACCAGGGGATAGTGTCTTAGAATAAGAGGTAGGCCATTTAGGACTGAGATGAGGAGGAATTTCTTCAGTTAGAGGGTGGTGAAGCTTTAGAATTCTCTACCCCAGAGGGCTGCGGAGGCTCAATCATTGAGTTTTTTCAACATACGAACATGCACACATATGAATTAGAAGCAGGAGTAGGCCACTCGGCCCCTCGAGAATGCTCTGCCATTTAATAAGATGGTGGCTGATCTGATTGTAACCTCAACTCCACATTTCCACCTACCCCCAATAACCTTTTACCCCCTTGCTTATTAAGAATCTATCTACCTCTGCCTTAAAAATATTCAACTTCCACTGCCTTTTGAGGAAAAGAGTTCCAAAGACTCACAACCCTCTGAGAGAAAACATTTCTCCTCATCTCTTAAATGGGCGACTCCTTATTTTTAACAGTGACCTCTAGTCCTAGATTCTCCCACAAGAATAAACATTCCTTCTACATCCACCCTGTCAAGACTCCTTAGAATCTTATGTTTCAATCAAGTTGCCTCTTACTCTTCTAAACTACAGCAGTTACATGCCTAGCCTGTCCAACCTTTCCTCATAAGACAACCCGCCCATTCTAGGTATTAGTCTAGTAAACCTTCTCTGAACTGATTCCAACGCATTTACATCTTTCTTTAAATAAGGAGACCAGTACTGTACACAGTACTCCAGATGTGGTCTCACAAATGCCCTATATAACTGAAGCATAACCTCCCTGTATGCAATTCCTCTCACAATAAACAATAATATCCTATTAGCTTTCCAACTTACTTGCTGAACCTGCATACTAACCTTTTGCTATTCATACACTATGATACCCAGATCTCTCTGCATCTCAGAGCTCTGCAATCTCTCACCATTTAGATAATATGCTTCTTTTTTATTCTTACTGCCAAAATGGACAATTTCACATTTTCCCACATGATATTCCATTTGCCAGATCTTTGCCCACTCACCTATCCTATCTATATCCCTTTGTAGCCTCCTTATGTCCTCGTCACAATTTACTTTCCTACCTATTTTTATGCCATCAGCAAATTTAGCAACCATACCTTCGGTCCCTTCATCCAAGTCATTTAGATGAATTGGAAAAGGTTGAGGCCCCAGCCCTGTGTCACACCACTCGTTCATCTTGCCAAACAGAAAATGACCCATTTATGCCTACCCTCTGTTTCCTGTTAGCTAGCCAATCTTCTATCCATGCCATGATGTTACCCCCTACACCATGAGCTTTTATTTTCTACAATAACCTTTGATGTGGCACCCTTATCAAATGCCTTCTGGAAATCTAAGTACAGTACGTCAACCGGTTCCCCTTTATCCACAGCACATGTTACTTCTTCAAAGAACTACAATAAATTTGTTAAACATAATTTCCCTTTCACAAAACCATGTTGACCCTGTCTGATTACATTCAATTTTTCTAAGTGCCCTGCTATATCGTCTTTAATAATAGCTTCTAACATTTTCCCTATGACAGATGTTAAGCTAACTGGCCTGTAGTTTCCTGCTTTCTGCCTCCCTCCCTTCTTGAATAAAAGAGTTACATTGGCTATTTTCCAATCTAATGGAACCTTCCCCGAATCTAGGGAATTTTGGAAAATAAAAGAAATGGCTAGTGAGATAGTTGATGAGGAGGAAGTCTATCAAGACCCAGGGGCTTGTCAGCCCGCAGCTCCAACAATTTGTTCAGTACCACTTCCCTGATGATTGTAATTTACTTGAGTTCCTCCCTCCCTTCCATTTCCTGATTTACAGCTATTTCAAGACCAAGATTGATCGATTTCTAGATATTAAAGCTATCAAGGGATATAGGCAAAGTGCAAGAAAGTGGTGTTGAGGTAGAAGATCAGCCATGATCTACTTAAATGGCGGAGCAGGCTCCAGGGGCCAAATGGCCTACTGTTGCTCCTATTTCATATGTTCCTATGATCTTAATTGACAGAGTAGATCGAGCCAAATTTGTCACAGTAACAAAATAGCTCAAATACCAGGGACCCAAGTTAAAAATGAGAAAGTCAGACAAAACTTTATTTTCATATACATAAGAGAATAGATTGTAGGCTGGGATTTTTATCCCCTCCAACTTCAGTAAAATAGGAGCAGAGGCGGGAATCTGCTCTTAAGTGGCCATTAATTGGTCACTTAAGGGCCTCCATTTGCCTGGGACGGGATGACCATCCTCGGCCTTCCCCATCCTGGACAAAATGGCATGGGGCCAGGACAGCATCAAGCACACCGCTTGATGCCACCCCTTGCCACTTTGTGTTTCTCCCGCCTCCACTCCCGTCTTCAAAATCCTGCCCATAAGTTACCAGAGAAGGCCATTAATATGAAGAGTATAAATGGGTTCAGGAGACAATTCAATGCTTTTTTGGAGAAAAATGTGTTTTATGACGCTGGTGAGAATGTGGGCAGGTTTATGAAAAGGGATAGTTGTAGGTTCTAGTGTCTTTTTTCTGCTCCTAACTATGCGCTTTGTTTTGGGATGACAGATACTCCAAACCTGCTCCAAAGCATGGATCTGAAAAAGGGTAAACTCTTGATCCCTCCAGTTTTCGAGCATTGTGAAATAAATATTCAAAAGGAAAGAGCAAATCACTCCCGCATCACTTTTTGAGCGGAATTCAGTAATCTGAGCAATTTTATCCTTTTTTTTAAGAAAGGAAAAAACTTGCAGTATGTGGCCCCTGTCATGATCTCAGGATTCCCAAAGTATTTCACAGCCAATTAAGTACCTCAGAAATGCAGCCAAATGCAACACCCAATTTTTGTGCACAGCAAGATCCCATAAACAGCAGATAATCTGTTTTCGTGATGTTAGTTAAAGAATAAAGATCACCAGGAGAACTCTCCAGCTCTTCTTTGAATGGTGACATTGGGAACTTTTATGTACATGGGAGAGAGGAGATAGAACCTTAGTTTGACAATTTGGCTGAAAACAGCACCTCTAACAGTGCAGCCATCCCTCAGTACTGCACTGAAGTGTTAGCCTCCATTATGTGCTCAGGCCACAATCTTCTAACTCAGAGGGTAGAGGGCTACTGCTGAGTCAAGGCTTATGTTTGTAATTTAGAAAAAGGAAAGGGCTTTTATGCTCAACATCCATGGCCGGAATTTTACGGTGGCCAGACAGGAGCCGTCCACTGACTGAAAAGTAGGTGGGGCTCCCTCATCCATCGGGCCTGGGGATCCAGACCAAGTCCCCAGGTCCTTAATTGGTCTTAGGCGGGACTTACACCTCATTGAGGCAGGAACTCCTGCCGAATGGAGCTGCTGGCCAATCAGCAGGCTGACAGCTCTGAGTCCCAGCAGTGCCACTGGGGGATTGAAGATGTCAGGGAGCCCTGAAGAATGGGTAGGTTTTTGGGGCCTCGCTGGGGGCAATCAGTCGGGCAAGGGGAGTTGATTGGGGCGGTGGGGGGGGCATGTTGGGCATTGGGGGGCGGTTGGGGCATCGGGGGCAGTCCTCCGTGGACCATAGGCTGCCCGATCAGGAGGGCTTCCCCCACAGGCTGTCAGAAGACCACCTACTTTTATCAGGTGGCTTTTCTGAGGCCTTGGCCACCCACCTGCCAAATGGAAAATGCTCATGGCGGTGGGCAGAGGCCCTTAAGTGGCCAATTAACGGCCACTGGATGGCCTTGATTGGTCTGGGGTGGGCAGGCCATTTCTCGCCCCAACAACCCCCCCCCCCCCCCCGCACCGCCTCTCGTAAAACGGCGGCGGAGGCAGGAGCGGGTCAGGAAGGGCCCCCCAAGCCAAGCACTCAATTTTACGCCCTCCCCCCCTCCCCTCCTGCCACCAGCCCACTCTTTGGGGGTGGGGGGGGTGCAAAATTCCGGCCCATGGGTCTTTCCTGTTTCTAAGCATTTTCTGTTTACTCCAAATGGAAACTACTTAAGTTACCACCTTCAGAAGAGGCAGACTGAAAAATACAGAAACTGAAAATAAATAAGAGGCTCTTTTTAACAGTAAAACCCTGTTGGATAAATCAATAACTAAGGAACAATGAAAAGGCTCCTGACAGTAATATCCCAGCCAGTTGTAATTTTCTTATTCTGCTTTCTTTTTAATTGTATATATGTGTCTGTGTGTGTGTGCAGCAAAGTGAAGTCAGAAAAATCAATTTCCATTTCTGACTCACCCCACATTGAACCACGGACAACATAAGAAAAAGCAAAAACATATTTATTTGTATATATTTGTTGCAGCCAATTGCACTATGTAGGGTGCTATTGACAGGAAGGATCTTTTATAATAATTCTCAAAGGACATTATTGAGGTGATTGATTATTGCTTTGGCTCAGAATCCTGTTCTTTCAACAATGGAACCTGGGTTTTCAATCCAGCACAGACTGATATAATGAAATTAAATGGGCTGTAAGGATTTGAAATTAAATGACCTGAGGATAGCACAGTTCCTAATGGCTGCAGGCCCATAACACATAATCCAGTGACAACCACACTCAGAGAAAATGGCTGGTAAAGGGCCATGGAAATATTACACAGATGCAACAGAAGCTGAGTTACATTGCTGGGGCAGAGAGAGCAAGCTTTCCTCGGCATGTAACTTGGAATTATCTTCCGAAACCACAACACGCAACCTCCCTAACTCATCTTAAAAAGCTCCCCCTCAAAACCTGCCTCTTTGCCCAGCGTACTTGCAGTCCACATCCTAACATTCTCCTTTAACTGTTTGGCATCCAACTTTGCCCATGTGGAGCTTGAACATGCAAGTTATTTTTGTTGCATATAGTATTAAGTCCAAAAATAGGAATATAGTCAACTTTCCAGTAATAGCATCTTTCAGCTCAACATATTCTTTTGTAAAAAAATTTAAAATTGATAGAAAGAAATTTACATTTTTTTGTTGACTCGGATATCCTGACACTTTTCAAAATCTAACCAAACCGCATAAGTTGCTATGGTTTTATGGCTTCAGCTTTTAAGCTGGTGGGTTTCTCCCTCAATTCTCTTCCCCTCCCGAAGGTTGCGATTCTTAAGGTGAGGCAATACAGTTGAGCCTGCTCTTGTCCACTTTCCAGCAGAAGACATTTGGTGAGCAATTGGGAACAGGAACCCTGGATGATTTCTTTCTTCTCCTTCTAGCCTGCAGATGCTGAGGTCAATTCCAGTACCCAAAAATGAGATTTGGTAATTCAGCACAGTGCCAGGAATTAAACTTTGGACCTTTCTGGTCTGTTTGTGTTGTATTTACCCACAGAGACTTGAGGGATCTCAAGCTGCTATATTTCTCATATAAAAAAGTTGCCTCCAGTCTGAACGTACTAAGAGGTTTTGTTAGTAATGCAGAGCAGCAGCAATTTGTTGGTTTGTTGATTTATTGAACCCCCCACCCCCAATTTCATTACTGTGTTTTCATGTACAGTGTATATATATATATATACAGCTTCTACAAACCATGACTGAAGTAACATTCACCATCAAAGTGTGAGCATGTGTAATCTAATCATGGCATTAAAAAAATGAAATGTGGATTTCAGAGACTCACAGCCATAACTCCCAGCAACATCTGTAGCTGGTTTTATTACCAGCAGTTTAAATTCTTCTGCCTCAAGCTTTTTGCTTGAATTATAAAGACAGGCTGCTGAAATTTACATTTTAATTGAGACAGAAGACAAAATGCAGAGTTGGTGCACAGCAAATGAGATATGTATCACAGCACCGGAAAGAGCTGACAGATTTCCAGTCTTTCTGCTGATATTACTGCTCGGAATTTGTTTAAAAGTAGCTCATATAAAAAAAAAATTCTGTTTCATTTAGAAAACAAAAGACTCGTCTTTAGATAATGCCTTTGGTAGCCTCAAGATGTCCCAAAGCATATTATAGCCGATAAAATGCTTTTTGTTGAAGTCAGTGTTGTAATGTAGGTAACACGGCAGCCAATTTGTGCACAGCAAGCTCCCACAAAGAACAATGAAATAAATGATCAAATTATCTTTTCCTGGTGTTGGCTGAGGGAATAATATTGGCAAGAACTCTTCTGCTCTTCTTTGCATGGGATCTTTTCTTTCCACTGAGAGGACAGGCATCGGTTTAAGGGGTCTTCCGAAAGACGGCACCTCCAGCACAGCAACATGCCCTCTGTACTGCACTAAGTGTCAGCCTAAATTTTGTGCTCAATTCTCTAGAGTGAACCCACAAACTTCCAACTCAGAGGCAAAAGTACTCCCACAGAGCCACAGCTGACACACAATTCCTCTCAAAACAAAGCAGAATAGGAAGATGGTGAGACGCTTAAACCTCTTAACAAAGGAAAATAACACAGCTTAAAAAAGGCAACAAAAACAGAAAATGTTGGAAATGCTCACAGGTCAGGCAGCGTCTGTGGAGAGAAAAATGGAGTTAATGTTTCAGACCTTTCATCAGAACTGGTAAAAGTTAGAAATATAACAGGTTTTGAGCAACTGGAAGGGGGGAGGCAGGGAAGAAGAACAAAAGAGAAGGTCTGTGATAGAGTGGAGGGCAGGAGAGATTAAATAACAAACGGTATAAAGCCAAGGGGAATGGTAATGGGACAAGTAAAGAAACAAAAGAAGTGTCCGGATGAGGTGTAAATGGCAGGATAGCAACCATCCAAACACAAAGTAAAGGGAACAAGAAAGAAACGGGGGGGGGGGGGGGGGGCGGGGGTGGGCAGGAGAAAAAACAAACCAGCAAAAAATACACAAATAAGGAAAAAAGTAGGGGCAGAAGTTAGATCTAATATTATTGAACTCAATGTTGAGTCCAGAAAGCTGTAAAGTGTCCAGTCAAAAGATAAGGCGCTGTTCCTTGAGCTTGCATTGAGCTTTATTAGAACACTGAAGCAGGCCAAGGAAAGAAATGGCAGAGTAGGAGCAAGGTGGAAAATTGAAATGACAAGCGACAAGAAGCTGAGGGTCAAGCTTGCGGACTGAATGGAGTTGCTCCACAAAGCAGTCACCCAGTCTGCGTTTAGTCTCCTCAGTGTAGAGGAGGGTGCATTGTGAGCAACGAATACTGTATATTAAATTCAAAGAAGTACAAGGAAATCACTGTTTCACTTGGAAGGAGTGTTTGAAGCACTGGATGGTGAGAAGGGAGGAGGTAAAAGGGCAGGTGTTGCATCGCCTGCACTTAGAAACATAGAACAATAGGAGCAGGAGTAGGCCATTCGGCCCTTCGAGCCTGCTGCGCCATTCAATACGATCATAGCTGATCATCCAAACTCAGTAACCTGTTCCCGCTTTCTCCCCGTATCCCTTGATCCCATTAGCCCTAAGAACTATATCTAACTCTTTCTTGAATATATTTAATGATTTGGCCTCAACTGCTTTCCGTGGTACAGAATTCCACAGGTTCACCACTCTCTGGGTGAAGAAATCTCTCCTCATCTCAGTCCTAAATGGCTTACCCCTTATCCTTAGATTGTGTAGATTATGACCCCTGGTCCTGGAGTCCCCCGCCATCGGGAACATCCTTCCTGCATCTAGTCTGTCCAGTCCTGTTAGAATTTTGTAGGTTTCTATGAGATCCCCTCTCATTCTTCTGAAGTCTAGCGAATACAAGCCTAATCGACCCAATCTCTCTTTGTACGTCAGTCCTGCCATCCCAGGAATCAGTCTGGTGAACCTTTGCTGCATCCCCTCCATAGCAAGAACATCCTTCCTCAGATCAGGAGACCAAAACTGCACACAATACTCCAGGTGTGGTCTCACCTATGCCTTGTATAATTGCAGCAAGACATCCCTGCTCCTGTACTCGAATCCTCTTGCTATGAAGGCCAACATACCATTTACCTTCTTAACTGCCTGCTGCACCTGCATGCTTACTTTCAGCGACTGATGCACAAGGACACCCAGGTTTTGCTGCACCTCCCCCTTTCCCAATCTATCGCCATTCAGATAATAATCTGCCTTTCTGTTTTTACCACCAAAGTGGATAACCTCACATTTATCCACATTATACTGCATTTGCCATGTATTTGCCCATTCACTCAACCTGTCCCAATCCACTCTGCTTCCGGAAAGTAAGTGACTGGGCCTCAATCCTCAAGCTCAATTTATCCTCTTCTCTTGCTCGACGTTCTCCCCATAGGTCCACTCCTCTCCGCTCCTGGAAGGTAATGCATGGATATATGCCATAGAAAAGGGGGGACGTGTTGGGGAGTACAGAGGAGTGGACCAGTGTGTCGCAGAGGGAACGATCCCTTCGGAATGCTAAAAGGGGAGGGGAAGATTTGTTTGGTGGTGGCGTCATGCTAGAAGTGGCGGAAAAGGCAGAGAATGATCCGTTGAATTTGTGGTTTTATAGTGAATATTGGTTGTTAGCCTATCCCCAGAAATGAAGATAGAGAGGTCGAGGAAGGGAAGGGAAGAGTCTGACATGGACCAAATGAAGGTGAGAGAAGGGTGGAAATTGGAAGCAGTCAACAAAATTTTCGAGTTCAGGGTGAGAGCAGGAAGCAACACGAGGATGACGAGGTGAGGGAGGGGACCTGAGTAGGACTGAACAAGCACAGTTGCTATTCTGCAATTTACCCCTATCCAGACACATCATTTGTTTCTTCACTTCTCCCATTACCACTCCCGTTGGCTTTGTACCATGAAACCATTGGTCAGTTAATCTCTCCTGCCTTCCACCTTATCACAGACCTTCCCTTTTGTTCTTCTTCCCCGCTGCACCCTTTCACTTGCTCAAAACCTATTAGATTTCTAACTTTTGTCAGTTTTGATGAAAGATCATACCTATCTAAATTGTTAACTCTGTTTTTCTCTCCATAGATGCAACCGACCTGCCGAATATTTCCAGCATTTTCTGTTTTATTTTCAGATTCCTAGCATCTGCAGTAGTTTTCTTTTTTAAATGAGGTAAGTAAGTTATTGGAATGCATCCGTGGATAGGTGGAGTACAAGTCAAAAGAGGCTTTACTGTTGCTGCATAAAATGCTAGTCAGGCATCATCTACAATATTGTGTGTGGTTCTAGACAAATAGTACTAGGAACAATACTATTACCTATAAGTTGCAGGAACAAGTAATGAAAATGCTCCTATCAGAAATTTATTTTTGAGGGAAGATCAAGCAAATTAGGTTTGCTTACTTCCAATAAGAGGCAAATTTGAGGTAACCTTATGGAAGCTTTCAAGCTTACAACAACAACTTGGACTTACATAGCACCATAACATAATAAAACAGGAATATTCTAAAACAAATTTGACATTGAATCACGTAAGACAACATTAGGGCAGATGGCCAAAAGCATGGTCAAAGAGGTAGGTTTTAAAGAGCTGCTTAAAGGAGGAAAGAGAAGTGTAAAGATAGGGAAATTTAGGGAGGGAAATATAGAGTTTAGAACCTTGGCAGCTGACATAGGCCGAAATATTACGTTGTGGCAGAGGCCCCGCCCTCCAGCTGAAAAGTCAGGGGAAAGTCTGCCTCCACTGGACCTGGAAGCACACAGCGATTTTGCATGGCCCAGGCCCTCAATTGGCCTCAGTCAGGACATCCGTCCCTCTGAGGCAGGAAGTCCTGCCTCCAAGAGCTACTGGCCGATCAGAGGGTTGGCAGCTCCTCAGTCCCAGCAGCGCCACTGGGAGCAGTGGCCACTACTGGGACTGCACCCAGCCCAGAGAAGCATCATGGAAGCCGCCTTCAGAACAGGTAAGTGGAGTTTGAGCTTCGCTGGGGACAATTGGCTGAGCCCCAGCGAGAGAGGTGGGGCTTGATCAAGAGGGCAGGAGGAGGTGTTCGAGCGGAGGCGGCTTTTGCCATGGGGGGCTCTCTGTGAGATATGGGTTGCCCCCTGGAGCCCGCAAGGAGGCATCCTCAGCTGACGAAGTGCCCATCCACTTCTGGTAAGATAAGATTAATTGCCCACTTAAAGGCCTCAATTGGCCTGGGGCGGACAGGCTGTTTTCCACCTCCCCGCCACTGGTAAAATGGCAGCGGGGTGGGTAGGTGATGGGAACGGCACCCCCTGCCTCCCACTGGATTTTATACCCCCTCACTTCCAGACCGGGGGCATAAAATTCCGGCCATAGAGTCATAGGGTGATTACAGCACAGAAGGGGGCCATTCAGCCCATCAAGTTCATGCCAGCTCTATGTACAGCAAACCAGTCATTCTCATTCCCCACTCGATCACTGTAGCCCTGCAAGTTTATTTCCCTCAAGTGCCCATTCAATTTCCTTTTGAAATCATTCATCATCTCCACTTCTACCACCCTCCTTGGCAGCGAGTTCCAGGTCATTACCACTCGGTGCTTAAAAATGTTCTTCCTCACAACTGCCCTGCATCTCTTGCCTAAAACCTTAACTCTGTGTTCCCTACCTAGTCCTTGTGCAATCAGCTAATGGAAGAGCTCTTCTTTGACTAACTAATCAAAACTGTCATAATCTTGTACACCTCTATCAAATTTACCCTCAATCTCCTTTGCTCCAAAAAGAACAACTCCCACTTCTCCAACATAACCTCGTTCCATTCCTGGAATCATTCTGGCAAATTTTCTCTGCACCCTCTCAAGAACCCTAATACCCATCCTAAAATGTGGTGACCAGAACTGGTCACAATACTCTAGTTGTGGCCTAACCTGAACTTTTTCTAATTGTCATTTATCTCATTGTTGTTTGTGCAACCCTGCTGTGTGCAAATTGGCTGCCGCATTTCCCCACATCACACCAGTATCCTTACATTAAAAAAAACTTCATGAGCTGTGAAGTTCTGAGGTCGTGACAGCCCCTCCACAAATGCAACTTACTTCTTTGTCGCTGCAGGGCCCTTGGGGCCTCACCTCTGGCAATGTTGCAGTAATGTAAATGCCGCCCTGGTATTTGTGCTAAAATCAGTGGTAAGGTCTTTACAATTGGCAACAGTGTTTTCAGACACTTGACTGTATTGCAGAAAATACTTTTTAATACTAGTACTAACCTTAATGTATGCATTCCTGTTTTAGGCAACCAAGTATCAGTACATGCAGGTATGCTGCATCATAAAGCTTCCTCTAATCTCCCCAATAATGATGTTAGTTATCTTTTGCCCAGTCCAGAGCAGCTGTGGGAAAGGCTTTCAAAAGAATCTGTGCACATGAGCAAAACTAGGGAGTCGATGATGCATTTCCCCTTTTTCACACATATGCACCTCTTGAAAACAAGTTAGCCCCGGAAAACTTAAAGGTTCTGTTCTGTTTTCATATCTCAACATTTAGTCGTTTGTTAATTCAGAACTTGAGTATTGCTGAAAATAGACACATTTTGTCGAAGCTTTTCGTCTTGCACTCATATGGACAATCTACAAGAATACCAATGTAAGGGAAAACAACAACTTTATACTGGATGAGAAGACAGTGCTGATTGTTTGGCAAGTGAACTCTGATTGGTAGAGGCGTTGACATAGAGAATGCACCAGCCTACAGTGACTGACAGTTAACTGCCAGGCATTGTTTGAAATTAAAACCAGGCAGCTTAACTTTGATTGGTCAAGGCATTGCCCTGAGGAATCTGCCAGCTAATGGCTGTCACTTATTTTGTTCAGCTGAAACAGGCACAATGTTTGTACATGTTCTTTCTGTCTGCAAAGAACAGGGCCCTGTGTATTAATATATGTAGCTTTCAGTACACGCAAATGTGCCACACTGCGAGTCCTACTGACAATCTTAAATTGGTTGTCTAAAGGCTGACAAGTCCCCAGGACCAGATGGCCTGTATCCTACGGTCTTAAAAGAAGTGGTTGCAGAGATAGTAGAGGTTTTGGTTACAATCTTCCAAAGTTCCTTAGATTTTGCAATATTCCAATGGATTGGAAAATAGCAAATGTAACACCTTTATTCAAGAAAGGAGGGAGACAGAAAGGAGGAAACTACAGGCCAGTTAGCCGAATATCTGTCATAGCGAAATTACTAGAATCCATTATTAAGGAGGTTATAGCAGGATACTTAGAAAATCATAATGGGATCAGACAGAGTCAACATGTACAGGGGTCCCTCTCAGCCGTCACCTGCTCTTATCGTAACAGGGTTTAATTTTAAACACACTGTGTTTTTAGCTCCCCCTTGGTGAATCCTTGTTCACCGCTTTCCAATTATAAGGCAAAGGAACCAGCATAAACAGGCTTTCTTAGGTTAAAAGAAGGAAAGCTGAAATTTATTAAACTTGAATTTAAACTCTAATTTAGTTGATGCCTACGGATACATGACATGTCCACGCTAGCATGCATAAGCGATACACACATGCAAATAGAGACAGAAAGGAACAAAGAACAAAGAACAAAGATAATTACAGCACAGGAACAGGCCCTTCGGCCCTCCAAGCCTGCGCCGATCCAGATCCTCTCTCTAAACATGTCGCCTATTTTCTAAGTTTCTGTATCTCTTTTCTTCCTGCCCATTCATGTATCTGTCTAGATACATCTTAAAAGACGCCATCGTGCCCGCATCTACCACCTCCGCTGGCAACGCGTTCCAGGCACCCACCACCCTCTGCGTAAAGAACTTTCCACGCATATCCCCCCTAAACTTTTCCCCTTTCACTTTGAACTCGTGTCCTCTAGTAATTGAATCCCCCACTCTGGGAAAAAGCCTCTTGCTATCCACCCTGTCTATACCTCTCATGATTTTGTACACCTCAATCAGGTCCCCCCTCAACCTCCGTCTTTCTAATGAAAATAATCCTAATCTACTCAACCTCTCTTCATAGCTAGCGCCCTCCATACCAGGCAACATCCTGGTGAACCTCCTCTGCACCCTCTCCAAAGCATCCACATCCTTTTGGTAATGTGGCGACCAGAACTGTACGCAGTATTCCAAATGTGGCCGAACCAAAGTCCTATACAACTGTAACATGACCTGCCAACTCTTGTACTCAATACCCCGTCCGATGAAGGAAAGCATGCCGTATGCCTTCTTGACCACTCTATTTACCTGCGTTGCCACCTTCAGGGAACAGTGGACCTGAACACCCAAATCTCTCTGGACATCAATTTTCCCCAGGACTTTTCCATTTACTGTATAGTTCACTCTTGAATTGGATCTTCCAAAATGCATCACCTCGCATTTGCCCTGATTGAACTCCATCTGCCATTTCTCTGCCCAACTCTCCAGTCTATCTATATTCTGCTGTATTCTCTGACAGTCCCCTTCACTATCTGCTACTCCACCAATCTTAGTGTCGTCTGCAAACTTGCTAATCAGTCCACCTATACATTCCTCCAAATCATTAATGTATATCACAAACAACAGTGGTCCCAGCACGGATCCCTGTGGAACACCACTGGTCACACGTCTCCATTTTGAGAAACTCCCTTCGACTGCTACTCTCTGTCTCCTGGAGCAGAAGAAAAAGAAAGTGGAAACTTGTGAGGCAATATCTGAAGAGGTTTTGTTATATGTTTCTTCGAGCTCACTGTAGAATCCTTGATCGTAGGTAGATATTGCTTTTCGTTGGGGCCCAGTATTCTTCTTAAACCTTGTGAGACCACTTCTGGAATACTGTGTACAGTTTTGGTTGCGTGGGGGCGGTGTAAAATTGAGCGGCAGGCTTCGGGAGGCGTCACTGCCCCGATTCCGCCTCCGACCAACTTTACGTTGGTCCAGCAGGGGGGGGTGAGAGATGGCCTGCCTGCCCAATGCCAATCAAGACCCTTAAGTAGCCACTTACCGGCCACTTAAGGGCCCTTGCCCGTCTCCACGGTTATTTTACCCATGGCAAGCGGGTGTGCCGGGGACGTGAAAGGTTGCCCAGCTACAGCTGCCGGCCTTTCCGCACCCCAGGGTGGGGGTGGGAGGCCTGGCAATCGGGCACAGGGTGCCCGCTTGAGGGCTGCCCTCACCTCCCACCCCAACTCCGGGAACCAGGACGCCACCCTCCCCCCAAACGACCACCCTAGCCTCACCAGGGCACGACCGATTCCCCTGGTAAGGCTGCCTGAACTTACCTTCTGTCCTGTTTCCATTGCGTCCTCCTCAGTTGGCTGGGCTGCATTCTCAGCAGTGGCCACCGCTCCCAGTAGCGCTGCTGATACTAAGAGCTGCCGGTTCGCTGATTGGCCGGCAACGCACTGAGGCGAGACCTCCTCCCTCAAGTGGGTGGAAGTCCCGTCTTGGGCCAATTAAAGCCTGGGGATCTGTAAAATACGGGACGGATCCCTAGGCTGGGCGGGAGCGGCACCGACATTTACGTCGGAGTCCGGCTCCCATCCGCCCAGCGTAAAATTCCGGCCATAATCGCGTTAGAAGCAGTTCAGAGATTGTTCACCCGGCTAATTCCGGGGATGAAGGGCTGATCTTATGAAGAAAGGTTGAACAGGTTGGGCCTACACCCATTGGAGTTTAAAAGAATGAGAGGTGATCTTATTGAAACATATAAGATCCTGAGGGGACTTCATAGAGTGGATACTGGGAAGATATTTCTTCTTGTGGGGGAGACTAGAACTAGGGGACACAGTTTAAGAATAAGAGGGCTCCCTTTTAAGATGGAGATGAGGAGAAATATTTTTCCACAAAGGGTCGTGAGTCTGTGGAATTCCCTTCCCCAGAAAGCACTGGAGGCTGGATCATTGAATTATTCAAAGCTGAATTAGGTAGATTTTTGATAGACAAGGGAGTCAAGGGTTATGGGGGGCAGAGAGGAAAGTGGAGTTGAGACCAGAACCAGATCAGCCATGATCTTATCAAATGGTGGAGCAGACTGGCAGGGTCGAATGGCCTATTCCTGCTCCAAAATCCTATGTTTCTATGCAAAGAAGACTATTTAGAGAGTCAGTGCACAGGTAAGAGAAATGAAAATAAAGATTGGAGGGAGTGGGCATACTTACAATACGAAAAGGTAGATAGGAGGGTGAAAAATTTAATTTGAAAGCGGCCATAAGTGTGGCTCATCAGGCAGTGGTTGAACAGGGTGGTCAAGAGGATCATGCTGATTGCGAGAGGAAGATTAAAGAACTAGAAAGCAAACCATCAGAAAAAAGGGAATAGTTTGTGCAATGGTCGTAGTGTACAGTAACCATTTTGAGGGCGAGCTAGAAGACAAGTTGGAAAAGGTAAAATCTTCGATTGATTGGCAGACACTGCTAAGCGCCCCAGATCCTCCCAGACCTATGTATCCTAGTACAAAGCGTAGGTTCATTCACGCTCAAAGTATAGGAATCCCAGAATTGGATAAAGAAGTTGAGGAAAATGATCAGTGATATTAAAAAGTTGGAGATAGGAGGAGATCCGCAGAGACATTTCTTGACTGTGGAACAGTGATCAGCCTTAGGTAATTGTGACAAGGAGGAGAAAGGGAACGGACTCCCTGCTGAAGCTAAAACATGTCAGGGAACTTATGAGGCCATGAAACAACGAGTCTACCAAGCAATGGGACAAGGGAAAAGGGTGGAGATGGTGCAGTGAATCAACGAATTTCCCATAGTATTTGTGGACCGATTGTAGTCGAAGTATAATGCAGCCATGGGTGTGCCATTGTCAGAAATCAGTTGCAGGGACACGCATGTAACCACCTGTTGCGAGCATTAATCTTCCACAGCCTGCCCATGGAATATTTTGATCCCGATAATGTTAATGAAGAAAATAGGGTCTTAAGGAAAATTATTATATGGTTTGAAGCAAGGCAAGCTAGCAAGCGAGATACTGGGGCTATAAACAAACCAAAAGTGAAATTATATGAAATAAAAAGTGGAACTACATGTAAGTGGCAGCAAGAGGGAAAACCTTTGAAGCCCAGAGGATACCTGGATGGTATGGGCTGCTCCAACTGTGGCTTAAGATGACATTTTGCCCAAGATTGTGGAAAACCAGTGAAGGGGCTGGGGCATAGAATACAGGGAACGCCCGATCTAAATGCCCCTAGTTACAAGGAGTTTAAGGAATTTATGAAGTAGCGGCAGTCCAAAGGAAAAGATAACCCTCAAGGTAAGGTCCACACTGTTCAAGACAGGGACCACCAAGAGGATTTAGCATGAAGGGGCTGTGCCAGCCCAAGCACCTGTGCCCACTCAGGTACGCTGGATATGATAGACCATGTGTATTGTGGAAAAGAAGGGTGGCTATCTACTGCCTCGAGCACAGTGGTGGCTTCAGCCTCTCCCATGAATTCTCCTTGTTCTAGTTGAGCAGTGTTACGAGAGTTTATGGGCAACACAGTGGCTGGGATGGTATCCATACCCTTGGACCTCAAGGTGGGACCACTCCAAACTAAGTGGATGTATTCTGATGAGATGGGATCAGCCTGGATTGGCAGTATTGGGGTATGATTGGATATTAGCCCATGGTGTCATGGTGGATATGCATAATTGTTTGTGGGGATGAATGGATAAGACGATAAACAAAGTATTAGTCATACCACCGGGACATGGTGAGGCAAAGGTCATGCCTTCTGCGGGACCATACGACATAGAAGTGCTGGAGGCTAGAGTAACTGAGAAATATCGGACAGTAGTGGAGGAGCATAGAGAAGTATTTGCCACTCACAAACATGATTGCAGACAGATGACCAGAGTTAAGGCGAGGGTGGAAAGAGAACTTGTGGCCTGACCGTAGAAACAATACACATCAGCTAAGGAGGCAGAACTTAGCGACACATGTAAATTCTTTCACCTCTTTGGTCAAGTAGCTTGCGGCAAATGACCATCGATTATCGGGAAGTGAATAAAAACATCTCAACTTGTGCCCCTATCATAGCAGTGGTAGTGGATTTAATCAGGAACATTCTGAGATCAGCTCCATTATTCACTGTACTGAATATCTCAAATAGGTTTTGGTTGATTCCATTACACCTGGAAATCCAGTGTAAATTTGCCTTTACTTTTAAAGGGATACAATATATATGGACATGTCTTCTTCAGGGATTCCATAACAGTCCCTCTATTTTTCATCAGAGTATGGCAACATGCCTTCAAGAATTCAGCTGCTCTGATCAATTAACACAGTATGTAAACAACCTGTTACTGTTTTCGGAAATGAAGGGGAGCATAAGACATTGCGAGAGAAGTTGTTACAGTTACTGAAGGCAGCAGGTTTCAAAGTAAATCTCAACAAAGCCCAAATAAGACAGGAAGGAGTGCAGTTTCTCAGATTAACTATTAGACTGGGGAACGGGCCATAGATGAGGTGAAACATAAAACTATCCAAGAACTAGAGATGGGGCTACACTCGACCTCCTCTTAGGAAATGAGGATGGGCAAGTGGTTGATGTGTCAGTGGGGGAGCACTTTGGGACCAGTGACCATAACTCTATTAACTTCAAGATAGTTATGGAAAAGGATAGGACTGGTCCTCAGGTTGAAGTCCTAAATTGGGGGAAGGCTAATTTCGATGGCATCAGACAGGAACTCTCAAAAGTTGAATGGGAGAGGCTGTTTACAGGTAAAGGGACGTCTGGCAAGTGGGAGGCGTTTAAAAGTGAGATAGGAAGAGTTCAGGGCCGGCATGTTCCTGATAGATTGAAGGGCAAGGCTGGCAAGTTTAGGGAACCTTGGTTGACGAGGGATATTGAGGGTCTGGTCAGGACAAAGAAGGAGGCATATGTCAGGTATAGGCAGCTGAGGTCAAGCGAGTCCCTCAAGGAGTATAGGGGATGTAGGAGTACACATAAGAAGGAAATTTGGAGGGTAAAAAGGGGCCATGAGATTTCCCTGGCAGATAAGATAAAGGAGAATCCTAAAAGATTCTATAAGTATATTAAAAGTAAAAGGGTAGCTAGGGAGAGAGTAGGTCCCCTTAAGGATCAGTGTGGCAATCTATGTGTGGAGCCACAGGAAATGGGCGAGGTCTTAAATGAATATTTCTCGTTCGTATTTACCGTGGAGAAGGTCATGGAAGCTAATGAGTTCAAGGGAGGGAACAGCGATATCCTGGAGCATATTAACATTACAAAGGAGGAGGTGTTGGAGGTCTTGAAGCGCATTAAGGTGGATAAATCCCCAGGGCTTGACCAGGTGTATCCTAGGATGCTATGGGAAGCAAGGGAGGAGATTGCTGGGGCCCTGGCAGAGATTTTTGTATGATTGTTAGCCACGGGTGAGGTACCAGAAGACTGGAGGATAGCTAATGTTGTGCCTTTATTTAAGAAGGGCAGCAGGGATAAGCCAAGGAACTACAGGCCGGTGAGCCTTACATCAGTGGTGGGAAAGTTATTGGAAGGGATTCTGAGAGACAGGATTTATATGCATCTGGAAAGGCATGGTCTGATTAGGGATAGTCAGCATGGCTTTGTGCATGGGAAATCATGTCTCACGAATTTGATTGAGTTTTTTGAGGAGGTGACCAAGAGGATTGACGAGGGCAGGGCGATGGACGTTGTCTACATGGACTTTAGCAAGGCCTTTGACAAGGTCCCGCATGGTAGGCTGGTCCAGAAGGTTCGAACACTTGGGATCCAGGGTGAGCTAGCAAATTGGATACAAAATTGGCTTGGTGATAGGAGGCAGAGGGTGATAGTGGATGGCTGTTTTTCAGATTGGAGGCCGGTGACCAGTGGTGTGTCGCAGGGATCACTGCTGGGCCCTCTGTTGTTTGTCATATATATTAATGACTTGGATGAGAATGTAAGGGACATGATTAGTAAGTTTGCACATGACACCAAAATTGGTGGTGTAGTGGACAGTGAAGAAGGTTGTCTAAGGTTATAACAGGATATAGATCAACTGGGAAAGTGGGCAAGGGATTGGCAAATGGAATTTAATGCAGACAAGTGTGAAGTGATGCATTTTGGGAAGTTAAACCAGGGCGGGACATATACAGTGAATGGCAGGGCCCTGGGGATTGTTGTTGAGCAGAGAGACCTTGGGGTGCAAGTACATAGTTCCCTGAAAGTGGCAACACTGGTAGACAGGGTGGTGAAGAAGGCCTATGGCATGCTTGCCTTCATTGGCCGAAACATTGAGTACAAGAGTTGGGACGTCATGTTACAGTTGTACATGACATTGTTTAGGCTGCATTTGTAGTACTGTGTGCAGTTCTGGTCGCCGCACTACAGGAAAGATGTAATTAAGCTAGAGAGGGTGCAGAAAAGATTCACAAGGATGTTACCTGGTTTGGAGGGCTTGAGTTATAAAGAGAGATTGGATAGGCTGGGTCTGTTTTCCCTGGAGCGAAGGAGGCTGAGAGGGGACATGATAGAGGTGTATAAAATTATGAGAAGCATCGATAGGGTAGATAGCCAGAGTCTGTTTCCCATGGTAGGGGTGACTAAAACTAGAGGGCATAGATTTAAGGTGAGAGGGAGGAGGTTTAAAGGGGATCAAAGGGGTACATTTTTCACACAAAGAATAGTGGGTATCTGGAATGAGCTGCCTGAGGAGGTGGTGGAGGCAGGAACAGCAGCGACATTTAAGAGGCATCTGGACAGGTACTTGAATGAGCAAGGCATAGAGGGATATGGAATTAATGCAGGCAGATGGGATTAGTATTATGGTCGGCATGGACACGGTGGGCCGAAGGGCCTTTTTCTATGCTGTCCAACTCTGTGACTCTATGACTCTAACTACCACGCCCAGGGTCACTAACTGCACAGAACATTTTTGGGATGGACAATATACCACAGGGATATAAAATCAAAATACTGCAGATGCTGGAAATCTGAAATAAAAACAAAAAGTGCTGGAAAATACTCAGCAGGTCTGGCAGTATCTGTGGAGAGAGAAGAAAAGGTCACTGACCTGAAATGTTAACTTTGCTTCTCTCTCCATAGATACACAGGGAGTTTATTGAGGTGTAAGCCATCACAGTGATACCTTTGCTGAGACTATTGAAGAAAAAGTAGAGTAGAAATGGGATGAGAAGTGTGAGGAAGCACTCATACAATTAAAAAGGATCTGGAGACTGCTTGGGCCTTAGCAGCAGTGGATCTTGACAAAGGCTTTTATCGTCAAGTTGTGGCCATTGATGCTAGCCTGAGCATATTTCTTATGCAGCAGATACATGGCTGTCTCAGGATGCTTCATGGCTGTCTCAGCCATGCTTCATGGGTCCTATCAGATGTATAGAAAAGATATTCCAACTACGAATAGCATCTGTTCGCGAACTTTTGAGCTGTCAAACGCTTCAGGGTGTTCACTGGTACTCAACTCCTCACATTATTAACCTATCATATCCCAATTTTTTTATTATGGATGGAAGGATTAAGGAAGGAACAGTGTCTGGTGCCAGAGTGGCTAGATGGAATTTACTTGAGGAAGGAATCTCAGGGTGGAGAGAGTAGAAGACCCTTAGTTATCAGGGAGACCCCCACACATGTACTGTGGCAGGTGTTTGGGAAACCGAGGGAGGTTTTAAATCAGCAATACACCCAGGTGGTCGAGACATGAATGTGGATGGCTCGACATTTGTGGTTGAGGGGAAAAGGAAAACAGAGTGTGAAATTTATAAACCTGGAAGGAGGCAGAACTTGCTATAAAACTCCCCAATACCCTCAGTGCCCAATAGGTTGAATTGGCTGCTGTTATATATGCAGTTATGCACCCTACCAAATTTCCTCTGCCTACACTATATGCTCTGAATCCATATTTATGTGTAATTCATGCACTGAATACCTGGCTGTTTGGGCCAGGAGAGGGTTGAAGGCAGCAGATGGAAAACCTTTTATTATGGCCCCAAGGCTGGCTACCATATTGGGGGTGGTTAAGAGCAAGGACCATGAGTATTACATGCATAAAGTTAAAGCACACTCTAAAACCAATTCCTTTCTGCAGTGAGAAGGAATTAAGTGAAGTAGTGAGAAAACTGGTCGACAGGTTGTGCTTTTGCAAAAGAAACAGGTTTCTGGACTTCATGATCTTTTCCAGCTCCTTGAAATTCTTATGTGCAGTTAAAATTCAAGAAGCCACATGCCAAAATAGCTGCAGAACAACCAAGTTTCTGTTGTGTGCAGGAGGCTTCTGGCCTTAGGCATGATTCAAATCAATGATTGCTTTTATTTGTTGTGAGACATTATTCTTCATCTCTTGTTATTTCAGTAAGAGAAAATTCTGAGAAGCCATGACTGTCCGTGTGAATATGAGGGGCTTGAAAAAAAGAGACTTAGAAGAAAATTGTACATAGTAATTGAGTTATTATTTACATTGTGCACATTTGTTTAATTTTTCAGCACCTTCGTAGAAGAATTTCATAACTTTTAGGAACAGGAAAAGGACAATCGACCCGACAATTCTATAACTTTTTGTTAGATCTATTTCACTCAGCCTCCACCTCAGCATGACCCACAAGCCCTTCTCTCTTCACAGACATAGCTAAAGGATAACTTGATTAATTTCACTAGTTTCGCTCACCATGGGCTGAATTTCTTGAGCCTGCCAGTGATCCTGGCACTGTTCCTGGTAAAGGGCGCTGTTCCCATCTGCAGCTCTTGGTCCTTCTCTGATGAGCAAGGTGGCTCAAGAGATCCTTCCGAAAGCGAGGAGGAGAGACTGACAGCCTCATCTAAGGGCACCCCTCAGGATGCTCCAAGTGTGGCAACCAGCTCTTCAGCCCCTCGGCCAGTGAACCCAGCTCCAGCAGCTGCAACGCCTGAGAAGAGTCCTGCACCAGTCCAGGACACCCCTAGGCAACCAGAGGATGCCCGCCAAAGACAACACAGGCCAAGGGGCAGCCTGATCAGCAGCCTGCCTCCCCAGCCCAGGATCATACAGCATAGGAGCGCCTACAAACAGATTAAAAAGAGCACATAGCAACATTTTGGGTTTCACGGGTGTAGAATGTTATTTTGGTGTTCAATAAGGAAAAGATCTTTTGTTCAAATTATTAGGCTTCATTGTCTGAAAACCATGTGCCATTATGCCTTAATTGTGAGATCCAACCTCACCCTTCCCCCTTAGGACAATGCCAATATGACCACAGCCCTCATTGACAGAATTCCAAGGTGCAGAAGGATCTAGGTTATTCCAGTGCATGAGTCACAAAAAGTTAGAATGCAGAGTAGTATCAGAGAAGGTTTATGAGATTGATACCTGGAATGGAGCAGGTTGTCTTATGAGGAAAGGTTGGACAGACTGGGCTTGTTTTCACTGGAGTTTAGAAGAGTGAAGGGAGACTTGATTGAAATATATAAGACCTGAAGTGGTCTTGACAAGATGGATGTGGAAAGGATGTTTCCCATTGTGGGAGAATCTAGAACTAGGGGGCACTGTTTTAAAATTAGGGGCCACCCTTTTAGGACAGAGAGGAGGAGAATTTTTTTCTCTCAGAGGGTTGGGCGACTTTGGAACTCTGCCTCAGAAGGTGGTGGAGGCGGGGTCATTGAATATTTTTAAGGCGGAGGTAGATAGATTCTTGTTAGACAAGGGAATCAAAGATTATTGGGGATAGATGGGGGTGTGGAATTCAAGACACAAACAGATCAGCCATGATCTTATTGAATGGCGGAGCAAGTTCGAGGGGCTGAAAGGCCTACTTCTGCTTCCAAAGCATATGTTCCTATGTTCGTAACATGCCAATGTAATGAGAGCACTCACTAATGTATGATCTCCCACAGGCACTAGCGCACATAGATCAGCTCGCAAGACAGGGACCACAAATGGAAAGGACACAGCAGAGTTCAGGCTTTTATTTCATTCTCTGTGAATGGACACCAGCATGGCTGCAAGCAAGTCATTGTGAGATTGTCTCTTGCCTCCTTCGCACATTGCTCTACCTGTCTGGCCTCCTGCCTTGGTGCCTGAGGATGTGCCAATTCTCTCAGCGCAGTCGCTCGTGGACCTCAGAGCCTAACCTTGATGATGATACACCTTCAGGTCCAACTGTGTGATCACACAGACCCATCACACAGCTGTTTGCCTACCCCATACTATTTCCTCACCCCCTCAAAAGCACATTTCACCCCCTTGCAGAGCCTCCACTATCCCGGACCCCTTTCCAGAGCTTCTGATACCCTGGACACACTTGCAAAGCCCCCGCTACCCCGGACCCCTATGCAGAGCCTACAGCAATGCGCCCCCACAATGGCCTCCAAACCCTCCTCTTCCCCATGCAGCAATGCTCCAGGCTGCCTACCCATCGTGGCAATGTGCCCTCACACCTTTCTGCCACCAGGTTTCACTGGTCATGAATCCAGAGGCAGGTCAGTGCTGCCTGCCATTCACAGAATTGCTCATTGATCATTAAATGGCTTATAATGATATTTAAATACATTTAAATCAGCATTTCTGCAATTTAAAACAGGTTCCTGTCATGTTGCAGTGATATTGCCGCCATTGTGCCTTCCCACCACTGACAAAATCCGAACCGATGTCGCAATGCCGGATTTCCGCGTGGACGGCTGCATTGTGATTCGCCACACCGCACCCAAACCACCATTCCTGGCCTTGACAGCCGCACAAAATCCAGTCCCATGAGCGCATATTGTTTATTTTGGTACTGAGTCCCATTATGCTGTCTATTCATTTTGTTGGCCGGAAAATTATGGACCATGCAAATTTATAAAATGGCCCCTCTAGTTGCATCTAGAACCCATTTATGCTCTTCACTTCAATGGTTTCCACTGCTAACCTACTCCACAAATAAACTGATGTGCACTCTAACATGGAACCTCACCCACTCGGAGTACACATCCAAAAATTGCGAATCTGTACTCCATGATTTTTCATCCATTAGGATGAGAATTTGAGGGGAGCATACCCATAATTTCTTGATATGCAATCCTGCCAGCCTTTATGAAAGTATATAGAACTAAATAAGTATACAGCACATAAGGAGATCATTTGGCCCATCATGTCGATGATAGCTCTTTACTGGAGCAACATAATACTAATGCCACTGTCCGGCTCTTGCTCTCCATATCTCTGTATCATTGTTTGTTTCAAATATTTATCCAATTTTCCCTCAAAAAGCAAGTATCTTTTGATCTGAATATGAATACAAGCTAGCGAGAAACACAAAGGTGGATGGTAAAAGCTTCTTTATATATGTGACGGAGACAGGAGAATTTACAATGGAAAATAGGAAAATGGGGGAGAAACTAAACGATTATTTTGTGTCTGTCTTCACAGAGGAAAATACAGAAAATCTCCCAGAAATACTAGGGAACCAAGGGACTTGTGAAAATGAGGACCTAAAAGAAATTAGTATTAATAAAGAGATAGTACTCAAAAAGTTAACTGGATTGAAGGTTGATATATCCCCTGGACCAGATGAGTTACATCCCAGAGTGTTGAAGGAGGTGGCAATAGAGATAGTGGATGCACTGGTGGTTATCTTTCAAAATTCTATAGATTCTGGAAGGTTTCCTGCAGACTGGAAAGTAGCAAATATAACCCCGCTATTTAAGAAAGGAGGGAGAGAGAAAATAGAGAACTACAGGCCTGTTAGTTTGGCATCAGTAGTAGGGAAACTGTTAGAATCTAATATAAAGGATGTGATAACCAGACACTTAGAAAATAATGATATGATTGGGCAGATCAACATGGATTTATGAAATGGAAATCATGTTTGACAAACCTGTTGGAGTTTTTTGAGGATGTTACTTGTAGCATAGATAAAGGAGAACCAGTGGATGTGGTGTATTTGAATTTTCAGAAGGCTTTTGATAAGGTCCCACACAGGAGGTTAGTAAACAAAATTAGAGCACATGGGACTAGGGATAATATACTGACATGGATTGAGAATTGGTTAAAAGAAAACAGAGAGTAGGAATAAATGGGTCATTCTCAGGATGGCAGGCTGTTACTAGTGGGGTAACACAAGGATCAGTGTTGGGGCCACAGCTGTTCACAATCTATATGAATGATTTGGATGCGGGTACCAAATGTAATATTTCCAAATTAGCTGATAACACAAAACTAGGTGGGAATGTAAGTTGTGAGGAGGATGCAAAGAGGCTTCAAGGAGACTTGGACAGGATAAGTGAGTGGGTAAGAATATGGCAGGTGGAATATAATGTGAATAAGTATGAAGTTATCCACTTTGGTTGAAAAAACAGAACGGCAGAGTATTTCTTAAATGGTGAGAGGTTGGGAAGTGTTGATGTCCAAAGGGATCTGGGTGTCCTTGTTCATGAGTCACTGAAAGCTAACATGTAGGTACAGCAAGCAATTAGGAAGGCAAATGGTATGTTGGCCTTTATTGCAAGAGGATTTGAGTACAGAAGTAAAAATGTCTTGCTGCAATGTATACAGCCTTGGTGAGACCGCACCTGGAGTACTGTGTACAGTTTTGGTCTCCTAATCTAAGGAAGGATATACTTGCCATAGAGGGAGTGCAACAGATGTTCACCAGACTAATCCATGGGATGGTGGGATTGTCTTATGAGGACAGATTGAGTTTCGAAGAATGAGATATGATCTCATTGAAACTTAGAAAATTCTTACAGGACGTGACAGGGGTTGATGTGGATAAGATGTTTCCCCTGGCTGGTGAGTCTAGAACCAGGGGACACAGTCTCAGAATAAGGGGTAGGCCATTTAAGACTGAGATGAGGAGGGATTTCTTCACTCAGATGGTGGTGATTCTTTGGAATTGTCTGCTCCAGAGGGTTGTGGAAGCTCAATCATTCAGCATGTTGAAGACAGAAATCGATAGATTTCTGGATACTACTGACATCAAGGGATATGGAGATAGTGCGGGAAAGTGGGTTTGAGGTAGATGATCAGTCATGATCTAATTGAATGGTGGAGCAGGTTCGATGGGCTGAATGGCCTACTGTTGTTCCTATGTTCCTATCTTTACCTTAATCATTCCTTCAGAAAAAGTATTGCATGCTGCCTCCCCTAACTCTCTCCTCATGTTCTTATTGACAATTTTTAATAGATGCTCCCTCCTCAATTGTCCTTCACCCAAATTTTTATCCATGGTGCTATATTTTTACCTATACCTGAATCTTTTTCTTGTGAGACACCTTATTGAACACCTCCTTAAAATCCATATATACTATATTTGTCGAGTTCTCTTATCTAACCAAACAATTATTCCTTAAAATAAACTCTTAATAAATTTGTTGAACATGACTTGCCTTTAATAAATCCTTGCCTGGTTGTCCTTGATTTAACCCATGCATTCTCAAATGTACAGTAATTTTATTTCAAATTATGGATTCTAACAGTTTTCCTACAACTTATGTTAGCCTGTTTCTCTTCATTCTTGAACAAGGTGTTACGGTGGCTGCTCTCAAATTCACTGGCACAATTTGCATATGTAAGCAGGTTTGAAAAATAATATAAGGTCAGTTCAAAAATCTACTGATGCCCAAAGGACAAAAGTTAGCTCATGTGTATGCTGTATGACTGTCAATATAGCTGCAGCAATATGCTTGCATTGTCAATAATAATAATGCCTTAATCTTTTTAATACTTTCTGAATTACACGGCCTCAATAGCAATGTTCATCACATGCGGACCATTGTCAGCCCATCCTTGAGTGTGCCTTGATTTAATTTTCTCTTTCTTCCTCCCCTCCCCCCTCCACATTTCTCCACTCCTCTGTTGAATGTGCCAATCATGTTTGGGTTGACTTCCATGGCTACTGAGAGCCATTCCATAAGTAGCTATTCTTTATGTATGAGCCTAATCAATGAGTGTTCCATGTTCATGGGTATTGAGATAAAGAATCATCACAGTCGGGCCTGATGCTGGCCTCACCTCTGCTTCCCAGCAAGAGTCACGTGAGACTTCTCAGGAGTGGAAGTTAACTGACGTCTCCTTTCCTAACCCAGGGATGCTGAGGACAACTGCAGCATCTTTAAATCTGCCTTGGCTCAGACCAGCTAAGCTGTATGTTTGGTCAGTCTAGCTAGGAGAGATTACTGAGTCTTCGGTAGGTTTAAACAGTAATTAGTTTATTACATACTAAGACTATATACAGCTTCTTTCAAGTATGACTGACTCTTTTGATGCCATGCTTCTTCTTCTTCAGTCTGTCTCATGTGATTGCTTACATCATCACAGTGGGAGGTGTTACTGACACTGTCCCAGACATTAACCCTTTCAACCCCTTACACAACACAAACTAGGGATTCAACATAGGACATTACTTGTTTGTATGTCTAAGTACTACACTTGTCAGTCCAACCCCCATTCATTGAGCCATAAGGATACCCACATGTTGATTCCCTTCAAATAGCAATGTAATGAAACAAACAGTGGCAGGACTGTGGTAGAATGCCTTGGAGCTCCAATGTAGTCATGGAATGACAACACAGGGCTCATGCCCATATTCTCACACAGCTGAGCTCAAGTCTCAGGCATGCTGTTGTCGGTGGAATGTTGGGGAGACTGCAAGCATCAACCAAGCAATTCCCCAAAGGGAGAAGCCTGGAGAAAAGTCATATCCACTACAGTGCTCTCATTCACCACTTGACTTCCAGCAATAAAGCAGCATTGGCCTAGTCTTTTGGCTGGGGTTGGTGTGTTGAATAGCAAAATTAATATAAATATGTTGAAAAAAATTAAGAGCATTCAATGAAAACTGCATGCAATCCAGAAAATTAGCAGATCCTAAAAGGAAAATTAAAGTCTGCAACTTGTGGTCCTCAAAGATCAATCATAAAATTTTGCAAAATTCTTTCTTTTTCCTTATCTTCACTTTCCCTAATGACATTCATTCTTTGATGGGATACAGTTCCAGGACTGTTCCCCCTCCATTATCTCAGTCAAGTAGCCATTCTTCATGTCCAAAGCCCTCCATTATCTCAGTCAAGTGGTTATTCTTCGTGACCAAACCTTGAAAGCAAACATTGATAACATGGGATATAATACAGCCAAGCCCATTCTCAGCCTTGTCCAATGTTCTTACATGCACACTTCCAATAGGGATTGCAATTGTGAGTGGGAATACTGACTGATTTTCCTTACTGCCTTTACTAAGGCACAAAGACCAACTATAGAGACCCTCCCACTGTCCCAGCTGTGATCAGCTAACTAAGCATCTGGGAATTGAACCCAGGAGTTTCCTAGTCTATATAGCTCAGTGAATAAACCTATTCAGCCATTAGAGAATCCTATAAAATTCATTCACCTCCTTCTTCAGTGTGATGCTCGGAGGCCATAGCAAGTAATTGTGCTCAAAGTCCTGCACCCACCATCTAAAAATCTAAGGATGCAAAAGAATAAATGGTAGCTTTGAAGTAGGATCTTACTGACTTTAATTTTATGTTTTTGCCTCAAAGACTGCAGAATATTAATATATTAAATTATTATTTCATTATTGGCCAACTGGGAGCAGGCACTAGTTTCGCTAAAAGAAATCAAAGTGCATAAAGATTGTCAGTAGCCTTGATTTTCAAAGTGAATCAATCCATGTAATAGAATGCAATGCCTCACCAAAAGGATTCACTTACGTTCAATCTCTAACATTATTATAGTGACACAGCAGCATAATGCAATGGAAATCAATGTTTTATGGCATAGAATGGTAGGACAGAGATGTGCATGACCACAACTCTCTGCAGCTGAGTAGCTGATCTGAGCTGCACCAAAATGGGGAAGTAGCAATTAAAGATCACATGAAGGGGAAATCAATGGTAAAGTTATCCCACCCACAACTTCAGTGCACTGTAGTCCAACTGGTGATGGCCAGTTCAAAGTAATATTCACTGAAATTTGGGAGCACCACCCTTTCTTTCTGTGGCATACCAGCGGAAGATATATGGCATGGACTGACGAAACAAATGAGTATCGTACACACCCCAAGAAAGTATTATTTCAACTTTCTATATCTCCTTTTGGATATCCCACCGCCCCCCACCCCCCCCACCACCCCAAAGTGGAATGATACATTTAATCTTTACCAACTTCGTCCCCAAGTGGGATAATATCCACTCTCTCCTGGACCTCCTGACTGAGACTAGACTTTGCCATGTGGCATCTGCAGCAGTTCAAGAAGGCAACTCACCACCACCTTCTCAAGGGCAATTAGGGATGGGCAATAAATGCTGGCAAAGCCAGTGAGCCCACATCCCATGAATGAATAAAAAAAATCTAGGGAATTACAGGAAAATAACTGCATTCCACCATTCAGTGGCAAACTGTACGAGTATAGCAACATACTCCGCCACTGTACTGCTCAGACATTTTAATTTTACAGATAGAATATTTTACTTTTAAAAGTTGCCCAGTTTAGAAAATGGTTTCCTTTCCACATAAGGTACCTCATGCCAAGCACCCTGTTAAGTCGTCAAATTACTATTTATATTGCTTCTCATCACATCTCAAATGAATTTTTGGCCAACACAGCATCTTACAGCAAAATCCCACAAGCAGCAAAGAGATGAATGACCAGTTAATCTGTTTTTGGTGGTGTGGGCAGAATGAGGACATCAGGGGAACTCATTGCTCTTTATAAGGTCATCCAATATGCACCAGGACAGAAAGTTTAATGTCTTATCAAAAGGACAGCACATCCAGCTGCAGCACCTCAGTAGTGCCCTGAAGTATCTGTATAGATTATACACTCAAACTCTAGAGTAACCCTAAATCTACATTTTTGGACTCAGAAGCTGGTGTGCTTTTGCTTTTCCCTCCCTCCATTATGGGAGCTACATCAACTCCAGGTAGCACCAGCTAAATCAGAAGAACCTCTTAGTGTGGAACCACCGGCAATAACTTTAGTGCTAGTTCCTTCAAATTGGAACTTTCAATGACAAACCCAGTGAAATACCCGGCTGCTTTTAAAAACACAAAAGGAAAAATTATCTTAAAATGCCTCCTTTTACAACACGTTACAGCCTAATATTAGATTTGTAGCCAATGTGTTAACTTTATGAGAGTGGGTCTTACTCCCAGTTGAAGCAATTTTGTCACACAATTCCACCCAGTTCACTCACTCCAGCTAGGAAATTCTAACAGAAATTATCAATGGTTTCTGAGAATCAAGGGTAGAAGAATAAAACAAAGATGTTCTTTTTACTTCAGCTCTTTTTGCTTGCATTAATTTTCTATATGGCTGCACTTTGGCAGGGAATGTATGGGATGGTAGCCAAATAATTGTTCATGTTTGTACTGTAATCCCGTTGAACCATGCTGGTTGATATCGTTATGTAATCCATCTGGTAATCTGATAGTGTTAAGTTCTATTTTGAGAACTTCTTAATATCTGTATGGTTTTTGAATTCTATTCCCACCAAAACTTCAACTAAAAAAGTATATCCTGCAAGAATAAAAAATTGTGGCTGGACAATTTTTATAGGTTACGCAGAACCTATGGTGGTCTGCGGGATCAGGGGAACTCCATCAAAGTATCAGTGCCTCTTAAAATAAACATATAATCATATAAAATCCAATGGTGAGTTTTGCAGGGTTAACCTATTTTGTCAGACACTATGCAACCAGTTTGATTCATGGCAAACATATAATCCTATCAATAATCCTCTGTCATCTTGGAAAAAAGTATCTGTACGTCATTGTCATTTTTAAGAATATTTATATACTAAACAGACTTAGTTGAGTTGTGTAATAAATTTCATCAAACAGATTATTAGAAAGTAGGTTTCCCCACATCAAATACTGGCACTAAATACCAGAATCTTCCTATGGCTTCTGCCTGCCAAATATGGTATACTGATAGTGTGGCTGCATTGTTTTATTCTGGGCGCTGCACTAAGTAAAACTTCAAAATGTCTTCAAAATTTAGTTTCCTAAAACTGGAATCATCCTAGTCACTCCTCTCTAAACCCTTCTCAATAGATCTATCTCCTTTATGAGTAGTGTGATCAGAACTCCATGCCAGTGTCCGGAATTAGCATCACCACTGACCCATAAATGTCAGTATGATTAGTTCTGACATTAATCCAAACCCTTGAGGTGTACTCCAGTGCCAATTTATCTTAGGAATAACTGCATCACATTGACAAAAACTTGAGCTCATCTACCCCTATGCTAACTGACCTACACTGACTCCTGGTCCACCTGTGCCTTAATTTTACAATTCTCATCTTTTGTTTTCAAATCCCTCTATGACCTCACCCCTTCCTATCTCCATAACCTCCTCAAGCACTCTGTTCCTCCAACTGTGACAGCTTGAGCATTTCCCCCTTTAATTGCTCCATTATTGACGGCCATGTCTTCAGCCTAAACTCTGGAACTTCCCCCCAAAACTTCTTCAGCTCTCCACATCTCTCTTCCTTTTAAACGCTGCTTGATATCAACATCCTTGACTAAACATTTTGTCACCAGTCCTAATGTCTTCTTCTTTGGCTCAGTGTCAATTTTTGTCCGATTATTCTGTGAAGTGGCTAGGGAGATTCTACTACATCAAAGGCACTATGCAAATGCAAGTTGTTTTTGCTTCAGGATATGATCAATGATCACTCCCACATTCTTATCTTTGTCAGTGTCTGCTATGCACATTTATTGTTAGATGTTTCAAAGGCAGTGTCCATATTATAATCTACCTGCCACACTCAGCCTATCTTCACAATGCTCCAAGTGCTGCTGAAAATTATGATTCTCTTCCTACTTGGTATGGGCAACATATCTCAGCGTCATCAACAAATTTAATAACACTGCTACAGATAGCCCATAAACAGCAGGGTCCCAGAGCAGATTGTTAGTTATTTTTTTCCAAGGTAAGGCTTGTTATTAGTGCATCATCCCGAACATAAGAAAAAAATAGAATGAGAAAAGTCTATTCAACCCATCATGTCTACCATGAATTTAGAATTCTAGTGAGTGCTCATTATATTTGTGCCAGCTCTTTGCTAGAGGAGAACAAAATTAATTCCAACTCCAAGCCGTCTCCCCACAGCCTTGCATCTTTCTCTGCTTCAATAACTTACCAATCTTCCTTTACAAAATGTATTGTTGGGTGAAATTGGTCTTAACTATATGTTAACACAAAAGCAATATCGAAATCTGAAATTAAAAACAGAAAATTCTGGAAATATTTAGTACGTCAAGGCAGCATTTGTCGTGAGAGAGTTAACATTTCAGGTTGATCTTTCATTTGAACTTTTATCAGTTCGAATGAAAGGTCATCGACTTATTATGTTAATTCTGTTTTTCTTTCCACAGATGCTGCTTAATTCGCTGAGTATTTCCCACATTTCAGTTTTTAGTTGAGCTTATTTTACTGTCCTTCGATAGCTCAGTGGCAGCACTCTTGCCTCTGAGTTATAAGGTTGTGGGCTCAAGTCCCACTCCAGTTCTCCCTGTGTCTGCGTGGGTTTCCTCCGGGTGCTCCGGTTTCCTCCCGCATCCCAAAGACTTGCAGGTTGATAGGTAAATTGGCCATTATAAATTGCCCCTAGTATAGGTAGGTGGTAGGGAAATATAGGGACAGGTGGGGATGTGGTAGGAACATGGAATTAGTGTAGGATTAGTATAAATGGGTGGTTGATGGTCGGCACAGACTCGGTGGGCCGAAGGGCCTGTTTCAGTGCTGTATCTCTAAAAAAAAACTTGTGCACAAAATGTGGGCTGACACTCCAGTGCAGTACTGTATTGTTCGAGGCACCCCCTTTCAGATGAGATGTTAAACCAAGAACATGCCTTCCCTTGCAGGTGACTGTAAAATATCTGCACAAATGAACTGTTGCATTTCCTATATTGCAACAGGATTCCAAAAAGTGTTTTGAGACATTGTTATGAAAGTACTTCCATTTTTTTGTTAGATTTTAAGGACTTGCATTTTAAAACTGAAAACAGGATTCCCTAGAAACTGGATTAGCATTTAAATATCTGTTGTGACCTGTGGAGAAGTGGAACTAGAAAAGACAGTGCACTCCTCCGGCCTCAGTTGTACCAACATCCAGTCTTCATGAAAGGTGTTATATGAATGCAAATTTTCATTTTCCGTTTGGCTATGCACATTTGCTGGAATGGAAAATATTACTGGAATCCTTGTAGTAGTAAGACAGTAAGTATAATCAAGGTAATGGCAATGGAAAAAAAAAGTTGGCCGGGGTGAATAACAGGTGACGATTTCACTAGTTCTTGTTTTACTTCCCTGACAATGTTCCGCTCCGAATATGCTTAAAATTCCCTATACCAGTTGCATAGAAATGAGATGTGTAAACAGATAACCTTTGCATGCCAAGTCAGAGAGGAGTACCTGTTGATAACCAGATAGCTCTAGAGCTTTGGTAAAACCAACCTAATTAGGTACAAATGTAGGTAGCAGAGACATTGTTTAAAATTAGATGAAATGATAACTGCTGATCAATGAAGTTATTAAACTAAATTGTTATTGTGAGCTTGATTATTTGTTGCCTGAAAGACTCCATCTTTAGAGGGTCAACAAGACAGCAAAAGAAATGGAAAGATGAAAAAGAAAAAAAATGGGAGAAGGAAGTGAAGATAGAGGGATACAGACAGGGAATGAAATTTCAGACCTCAAGCAATGCAAGTCTATCCAAATATTTCCTTATCTGCTTCCTCATTTATGTCCTCTTGCCTTCCTCCATCTTCACTGTTTGCCCTTGGAAAAAAATTCCACTAATTCTTTCACAAATGTGATCTCCAGTTCTTGACTTCTATTCCTTTGGATGCCATTTGCCATAATATTGTGCTGTCCACAATGGTCTTGCCCCCATCTTCATCATCCTTGGTCCCACCAGATCAGGGATGTCTCCCACCTCATCAGTCCCCCATACATTAATCACCTCTGTGGACTCAATTCTGTCAGGTGCAGACTAGAGCACACATGGTGCTTGATAGTTTTAGCTATCCCATTCTCAGATCTACTCAATCATCTTAAACATTACTGTCACTGACTTTATGGCCAAATCCTCCTGCTCCTCCAGCCAAACTTTTCATCTCCTCTGGCTTCTCTGAGCTCGCTACCCTGCACCTTCTTTTCCAACACTAAAAATTAGGAGATTGTGCCATGCCTTTGGCTGCTGCTACCTCCTCTATCTGCCAAATGAATTGGTTAATGTTTGCATTAAAGTAACAGACAAAGCAATGTCATCCGAACACATTAAGCATTCATCTGCTAGCATTGACAACAATTGTTTCTAGGTAATAGAAAAGGAAGGACAAGCAAGGCAATCTCAAAAAGACAGCTTCTGGCTTCCAATAGATTTATATACTTAATATAAATCCTTGGGTGACTTTGAACTCTATAGTTTTCACACAGTATACTTGAGTGGGAACCTGCTGAGTTTTCAAACCTATGAATTAAAAAAAAAACGATAGTTGGATTTGTTTCAAATGACGCATGGGAACCAACTGCATGCTGTGAGAGGGTTTTGTCATTTTCACATTGTTGCAAGAGCTCCCACAGTTTACAAAGAGAGAACCTTGTAATCAGTGAAAACAGCGCTCCTCTTCACCTTCCCAAATATCTTTCCAAACCTGTGCAAATGAATCTGTATTTGACATAATATGTATTAAAGGTGCATCATCATCCTTAAAGTTGTGTTTGCCGATCATACTTCTTTGTGATGCATTTTCTGTGTCAACAAATTTTGTTGTGAGCAAAAACAGCATTGAACCACTTAAGTTTCCATCATCATCCATCATATTTGTTTTAGTTGTCTGTTCACCCTCTCTCTGTGAAGCAGTGATAACACCCTTCAAACTGTGATGATATCTTTTATTCATTTCACACTTAGCTTCTTTACTGCTCAGTTTCCTTTTCTGATTAAAGCTTCACAAACTAAAAACATTATAGAATCACATAATCTTGCAGCACAGGAGGACATTCAGCCCATCATGCCTTGCCAGTTCTTTGAAAGAGCTATCTAATTACTCTCACACTTTCCCCATAGCCCTGCAATTCTTTTTACTTTTCAAGGATATATCCAATTCCTATTTGAAATTGACTATTAAATCTGTTTCTACCACCGTTTAAGGGAGTGCATTCCAGCTCATAACAGCTCACTATGCAACAAAATTCCTCCTCACCTCAGATTCTTTTGCCAAAATATCTGGGTCCTTTGATTACCAGCCTGCTGCCAGTGGGAACATTTTCTCCTTGCTTATACTATCAAAACCTTTCAAAATTTTGAGCACCTCTATTAAATCTTCCCTTAACCTTCTCTGCTCTAAGGAGAACAATCCCAGTTTCTCTAATCTCTCCACATAACAGCTCCCTTGTCCCTGGCTGCAGCACTGGTTCAAAGTAATTTGGTTGGTTAAAACTTATGGCTAATCGACCCACATTTCAGCTACATAATCATCCCAGGTGACACTACAAGTTTTCAAGTTCAACTTGGAAAAAAAAGTATTATTCCAGTTTTCTGTCCTTTTCACTTTTAATGGCTCTACTCTTGATAACAGTGGATTCCATGACCTGCCAATCCTCTGACACCTGGTCAAAATGATCAATTTTCAGATGTGAACCTACTTCGTGAATGTTGGCAGGCTCTTTGACTATTAAAAGCACGGTGGCCAAGCCCATTCCTGAACTCTCCTAACATTCACAAAGATCCACTTTTCTCCAGGTGTCTCTGGACAGTGATGAGAAGAAGGGGCAGTACTGGACCTAATCCGAGGGAATGAAGCCGGTCAAGTGGTAGAAGTGTCAGTGGGGGAGCATTTTGGGGATAGTGACCATAACTCTGTAAGATTTAAGGTAGTTATGGAAAAGGACAAAGATGGACCAGAAATAATGGTACTGAATTGGCAGAAGGTCGATTTCAATACGATAAAACAGAATCTAGCCCAAGTGGACTGGGAGCATTTACTTGTAGGAAAGTCTACATCACATCAGTGGGAGTCATTCAAAGACGAAATTGTGAGAGTTCAGAGTCAACATGTACCCGTTAAGGTGAAGGGTAGGAGTAACAGGCCCAGGGAACCCTGGATGTCAAGGATAGAGAGGATTGGATCAGGCAAAAAAAAGGAGGCTTACGGCAGATCCCAAGTGCTGAAAACAGAGGAGACACTAGAGGAGTATAGAAAGTGTAGGGTGGCACTTAAATAAGTAATTAGGAGAGCGAAGAGGGGACATAAAAAAACACTGAAGGGCAAAATAAAGGAAAATCCCAAGGCATTTTATAAGTATATTAAGGGTAAGAGGATAACCAGGGGAAAAGTAGGGCCCATTAGGGACCAACGTGGCAATCTTTGTGTGGAGCCGGAGGACATAGGTGAGGTTTTAAATGATGACTTTTCATCCGTGTTCACTATGGAGAAGGACGATGTAGGTGTAGAGATCAGGGAGCGGGATTGTGATATACTTGAACATATTAGCATTGAAAGGGGGGAAATATTAGCTGTTTTAGCGGGCTTAAAAGTGGATAAATCCTCAGGCCCAGATGAGATGTATCCCAGGCTGTTATGTGAGGCAAGGGAGGAGATAGCAGGGGCTTTGACACAAATTTTCAATTCCTCTCTGGCCACAGGACAGGTACCAGTCTACTGGAAGATAGCGAATGTGGTACCATTATTCAAGAAGGGTAGTAGGGATAAACCAGGTAATTACAGGCCGATGAGTCTAACATCAGTGGTTGGGAAACTATTGGAAAAAATTCTGAGGGGCAGGATTAATCTCCACTTGGAGAGGCAGGGATTAATCAGAGATAGTCAGCACAGCTTTGTCAGGGGAGATCGTGTCTAACTAACTTGATTGAATTTTTCGAGGAGGTGGCTAGATGCGCCAATGAAGGTAAAGCAGTAGATGAGGTATACATGGAGTTCAGTAAGGTTTTTGATAAGGTCCCACATGGGAGATTTGTCAAGAAGGTAAGAGCCCATGGGATCCAGGGAAATTTGTCAAAGTGGATCCAAAATTGGCTCAGTGGCAGGAGGCAGAGGGTAATGGTTGAGGGCTGTTTTTGCGATTGGAAGCCTGTGACCAGTGGTGTACCACAGGGATCGGTGCTGGGACCCTTGCTGTTTGTAGTGTACATTAATGATTTAGGTGTGAATATAGGAGGTATGATCAGTAAGTTCGCAGATGACATGAAAATTGGTGGTGTTGTAAATAGTGAGGAGGAAAGCCTTAGATTACAGGGAGATACAGATGGGCTGGTAAGATGGGCGGAGCAGTGGCAAATGGAATTTAATCCTGAGAAGTGAGGTGAACCATTTTGGGAGGACTAACAAGGCAAGGGAATATACAATGGATGATAGGTCGCTAGTAAGTACAGAGTGTCAGAAGGACCTTGGTGTACTTGTCCATAGATCACTGAAGGCAGCTGCACAGGTAGATAAGGTGGTTAGGAAGAGATACTTGCCTTTATTAGCTGAAGCATAGAATATAAGAGCAGGGAGGTTATGATGGAGCTATATAAAACCCTAGTTAGGCCACAGCTGGAGTGCTGTGTACAGTTCTGGTCACCACACTATAGGAAGGATGTGATTGCACTGGAGAGGGTGCAGAGGAGATTCACCAGGATGTTGCCTGGGCTGGAGCATTTCAGCTATGAAGAGAGACTGAAAAGGCTAGGGTTGTTTTCCTTGGAGCAGAGAAGGCTGAGGGGGGACATGATTGAAGTGTACAAGCTTATGAGGGGCATTGATAGGTTAGATAGGAGGAAACTTTTTCCCTTCATGAAGGGGTCAATAACTGGGGGCATAGATTTAGGGTAAGGGGCAGGAGGTTTAGGGGGGAATTGAGGAAAAAAATTTTCACCCAGAGGGTGGTTGGAATCTGGAACGCACTGCCTGAAGAGGTGGTGGAGGCAGGAACCCTCACAACATTTAAGAAGTATTTAGATGAGCACTTGAAATGCCAGACAGGATGTAGCTGCATTGGAGGTAGTTCAGAGGAGGTTCACTAGATTGATTCCAGGGATGGGGGGGCTTGTCTTATGAAGAGAGATTGAGCAGTTTAGGCCTTTACTCTCTGGAGTTTAGAAGAATGAGAGGAGATCTAAGTGAGGTATATAAGATGATTAAGGGGATTGACAAAGTAGAAATAGAGAGGATGTTTCCTCTTGTGCGGCAATCTAGAATGAGAGGTCATAGTTTTAGGATAAGGGGTAGCAGATTTAAAATAGAGATGAGGAGAAATTACTTCTCTCAAACGGTCGTGAATCTGTGGAATTCACTACCCCAGAGTACGGTGGATGCCGGGACATTGGGTAAATTTAAGGAGGAGATAGACAGATTTTTAATTAGAAATGGGTTGAAGGGTTATGGAGAACGGGCAGGAAAGTGGAGTTGAGGCCAAGGTGAGATCAGCCATGATCGTATTGAATGGCGGAGCAGGCTCGAGGGGCTGAATTGCCTACTCCTGCTTCTAGTTCTTATGTTTTTATGTTCATACAAGGCTACTGGCCAAGTGCAGGAATATGAGATTAGAATAGTTGGGTGCTGGATGGCCGGCACAGACACGTTGGGCCGAAGGGCCTGTTTCTGTGCTGTATAACTCTATGACTCTAAACCTTGCAAATTTGTTGCCATTCTTTGCCCGGGATGCTGAGGCCAATTTTAACACGACTAGTTTTCCAATTTTAGATGCTGTTATTTTATAAATCCAAATATGACCACAGTATATTTTTCAGGGCATGTAAAATAAAGGCGGTGGGTGAATGCTGGGTTGTCTGGTCCAGCTGATCTCTAGTTGTCCTGTGTTTTGTCTTTGGTTGATCTAATAATTGAGGATTCAGCAACCTAAAGCTAAGTGCAAGAACGAGAACCTGATGCATGTTCCTCCTTGAAGTTACAAAGAGCACAGTTGTACCTTTTCCAAACAGGGTGAAAGCTTACCACAGGTTGCCAAAACTCAGAATGTACTCTTCCAAATCGGGCTCAAAGAACAGTCACAGAGCATGCAGACCATTAGGGTAGCTCAGAGTCAGCGAGAGGCTATCAGGAAATCCTCACTGCATCCGTAAGTAAGGATTTGCATTTTTACAGCACAAGATGAATAGTGTTTAGTAAGCCAACAGCACTATTAGGCGATTGCTGTAATTTGCTGTCACAGCTAATGAGGCTGCAATGATTATTGAATTAATTGACCATCTTTCAACTACACCAGTGATCAAATCTATTATTTATATTTGATTAATGGGGAAAATACAAATCAACACTTAATGCTGTTACGTGATAACCCTATATTTAAACTGCTTCTATTAGCTTTTGATATTATCTCAAAAACCTTTCACTATCTGTGGCACTCCATTAAGAAAGAGACTTAGTAAGGGTTTATTTAACTCTTATAATATGAGGTATTTCTTCAAGAGCTGTAAAGGGGTATGCTTTTGTTCCTCATAAGCTCAAGATACATCATTCTACCCTCTCTTCCTCTTTCCCACATCTTCAATGCTGAAATTAAAACCCACCACATTATTTCTCAACTGTAGAGAGTGCCATCACTGAACCAAGGCTGACACCATGTCATGTGAGTTTTTCTCTTATCTGGCTTCTTAGTCAGTGAAGCAACCATAAACACCAGTGTTTAAACAGAGTCTATGGTATAATTCTGTAGTTAACTTCAGAAAAAATAGAAAAGTGAATCAAGGAAAACTAGCTGTGTTAGAAAGAATTCGTATTTAAATAGGACTGAATTTTACCAGCCCCTCGGCATCGTGGATCGTGGCGGGGAGGCCCGTAAAATTCTTGCAGGAGAGGCCTGCCTCGACCCACATGCCAAGAAGGCCCCACTGCATATTAACGGGGGTGGCGGGACCTCAGTGCAGCCCCACCGCCGCTCAGCAGTGGCATCCCAATTATAATATGCGAAGGACTACTTACCTCTCCTGATTATGCAACCCGCCACCTCTCGATCCATACTTCCGCATTTTAAGTTGAACTGGCGACCATCGCGTGCTGTCCCATTCACGAGCCTGAGAAGCCAACCAGGCATCAGAAGCAGGAATACTCACTCAGTGAAGGTAAGTCCAGATGTACAGGGGTCTCAAGTCTGCATACTTGAAGGGAGGTGGCGGCGGATTACAGGGGGTAAAGCTCTGCATACTTGAAAGGAGGTGGAAGCGAGTGAGACTACTGGAGGCAAAGCTCTGTAGGCATGAAGGGAGGTACTGTGTACCCTTCCTCCGTGAATGGTGTCCGCTCTGCGCCATTGTACATTTGTGCGCGTGAAGGAGCAATGGCACCCTAGTCTCTCTGTTTGTGGGGAGAGTGCCAGAACCGGCAGGAGTGTAAAGGTTACCTGGCTGGTGGGGGCAATCGATGCAACTGGTAGAATCTTCATGTGGTCATGCTGTGCCACTCTTAATAAGAGCAAAGATGGGCGATGCCTGCCACGTCACATAGTTGATCTATGAAAGAACCTGATGTACCTGTCAACAACAATGCCTGCCCTGTTAGGAGCCTTCGATTATGTGAAGGAAACAACTTTATTAATCACATGGAAATGGGTATGTTTCATTCTAGATTGTGTGACGTGCTTCTCCTGAAGATCCGTATCTGCCAGAGGCAAAGTCAACAGGCAGATGTGCTCCACATAGAGGTCCCCGGTCTTGAGCAGCATCCCCCAAGGGGAGCTCACCATTACGATTGCATTACAGGCCCCACATGACATGCCAACAGATGTCACAGCACCAGTGTCAGATGCGATTGCGCATGTAGAGAGGTTGGTGACATGTCTCTGTGCCCTGCTCAACGATGACTTGCAGCCCATGGGCTTCAGTGGACATCCTATGTCTGCAGTCCTCATAGTGGCAGCGGCTCTTAAGCTTGAATCCTATGCAGCCTTTCAGGAGCCTACCGTACACCTTTGTGGGGTCACAGTCGGCAGTGCAACACTGCATCAGGATGGTCACCAATGCCCGGCACTGGAGGGCCAGTGAATATGTTTGCTTCAGGACGGACCCTTACAGCCAGGCCCAGCGGGCCATCAGTTTTAGTACTATTGCTGTATTCATAGACTGCACCCATTTGGCCATCAGGCCTCCCGCCAAGTACCACCTGCAGATGTAATCCTGTCAATCTAGGTGCAGCTAGTATGTGATCACCGGAAATGCTTCATGCAAATCTGTGCGTGCTTCTCAGGCAGCTGCCATGACACCTGGGTCCTGCGCCTGTCCCAGCTGCCACCTCTGTTCACTGAACTGACTCAGACGGAGGGGTGGCTTCTCGGAAACAAGGGCTATCCCTTGCAGTCATGGCTCCTGACATCAGTGAGAAACCCCACCACTGCTGCAGAGGAGAGATAAATGCCAGCCACTGAGCTACAAGAGCTGCCATTGAACAGGCAACCAGCATGCTGAAAAATCGCTTCCAATGCCTGGGTGATGCCCTGTACTACGGGCCGAAAAGACCAGCTCATTTTTTTTGCTGCTTGCAGTGCTCTGCACAACTATGCACCCAATAGGGGGCAGGCCTAGCATGATAAGGAGAGACATCAAAAGGATTCTTCCTCAGACTATGAGGACGCTGAGGACCTACAACAGGAAAGGCACATGGGAAGGCAGATGGCACCCAGGCTCTGCACGCAGGGCTAGCAGCAAGCTAGGGATGTACGGCAGTGGCTTATCAGACAAAGGCTGTCTGCTCCATAGGAACCGACATGAGCTCTGCAAGCCACACAACACCCTCACTCACCTGCTGTGCACCAGTCCACATCTGCAGCATCCCTGTGTAAACCATTAGAGGCAGCAGCTGACTGAGCCAATGTCCATGTCACTGCATCTGTGGAGATGCTCATGAGTAAGGGTGGCATGTCAATGATGTTATTGCATTCCGGAAGGACCAACGGTGCAAAGGGATATGACATATGCTCTCCCTGCTGGCGCATATCATTCACACAGAGAAAAGGACACACATGTTGGTGAAGAACATTTAGTGAAAGACGTATTTATACTGCTGTGGCACCCGTGCATTTCCATTTGTGTCAGTGTGTTCTCTTCAAATGCTGGCGAGTGCCCGTTCTCGGTGCAACCTCTGCACTAGCAGTCTGACTGGAGGAAGGCTGCTGATCTGATTGCCCTTTGGCTGTGGATGATTTTGGCAGTCGTCCTCTGTGCGCACGAGGCCTGGAGGGCCTGGTGGCTGGGGGATTGATCGCTCATCCTCTTCCGGCATAGGATCCTTTGACACCGCATGGCCCCATGGCTACTCACCTCCCCTGCCACCTCCAGCCAGGCTGCATTGGTCGGGCGGGAGGTCGTCTTCTTACCATTGCTGGGGAAAAGGACCTACCGCCTTGCCCGCAAAGCCTGGAGGAGAGTGAAATGCAAAGGCGCCTCCAGAGTGTAACTGCTCTAACTTCTGGCTGCAAGGTTTTTCTTGCACATTTGAAAACCAATGCAGGACTAGTGAGGAAATCTGCGCTGTTGTCATGTTGCTTCTGCAGCAGCTGATCATAATTATTGATGTGATATTTCTAGTTGGTAATGTAGATAGACTATGAACATTTTTTCCTGGTTCTTTACAAAGATCATTTAATGGCAGTTACATGTATTTTCACATAACAGTTAGTAGAGAAATGAATACAGATTCCAAATGCATATCAGTCTGCTTTTTTCACAGTCGGATGATTAGAAGCTCATAGTATGTAGATATTCTTCAATTATGGTTTTATTTCTGTTGTGTATTTGCCTTTTGCCTATTTGCCCTGACAACCAATTTTATCTGCAGCACCTGTGGAAGAGTCTGTCACTCTAGTATTGGTCTTTATAGCCACTCCATGCGCTGCTCCACAAACCACTGACCACCTCCAGGCACTTACCCATTGTCTCCTGAGACAAGGAGGCCAAAGAAGAAAGAAGATTTGCCTTTTATGGTACATTTAAGTCTCATGTCCTGGTATTTGCAAAATTAAGATTATTCACCCAGATGCGGCATGCCTACAAGAAGGAATGTTACACTTGAGTGGAAGAAGAGGATCGCAACTTCACAGGACACTGGGACACAGCAGGTTGAGTATGTGGTAGCAAAGCAGAAAGTGCTGGGAAACTTAGCAGGTCTGGCAGCATCTGTGGAGAGAGAAGCAGAGTTAACTTTCAGGTCTGTGACCATGTTCACAGACCTGGAAGTTAACTCTGCTTCTCTCTCCACAGATGCTGCCTGGCCTGCTGAGTTCCTCCAACACTTTCTGCTTTGCTGCAGATTGACAGCAGCCCCACTCTCCAATAGTGAGATAAGTATTTCTTTGGCAGCTGTCAGGAAGCAGGTGCTGGGGTGCTTTAAACAGGGCACAAGCACCTGCTGCACAGCTGTCAAAAGGTCCCTCACTACGTCGGATGTCCCGCCTCTTGCCCATAATGTGGGGGGAGGGCGGCGCGTTGCAGTGATGCTAATGAACCCCCGCGCGAAATATTGCGGGGACTCGGTGGCGGCGTACTAATGAAATTCAGCCCACAGTGTTGTTCATCACTTCAGAAACCCTGAAAGGACTTCACAAGCAAGGATGTAGTTTTAAAATGCAGTCTCTGTTGTAATCTAGGAAATGTGGCAGCAGATTTGTGCACAGCAAGGTTTCACAAATAGCAATATGATAAATGACCAGAGAAAAGGCGTTGGTCAGGACACCAGGAAAACTCTCCAACTCTCCTTCAAATAATGCCAGGAGGTATTTTATGTCCACCATGAGGAATTTGTCAGCATGCACCTTTTCATTTATATGCATTTCCTTATTCTTCCTACCAAAAAGTATCATGTCACACTCCTCTTGAAGTCTATCACTATCCTCCACACAGTTCACAACACTTGGAAGTTTTGTATCATTTGCAAATTTTGAAATTGTGTCCTGTACCAAGTAAATCAGTAGTCCTAGTACCAACCCCTGGGGAATCCCACTTCCTCCAGTCCGAAAAACAACCATTCACCACTCCTCTCTGTTTCCTGTCACTCAGTCAACTTTGCATCCATGCTGCCACTGTCCCTTTTATTCCATGGGCTTTAACTTTGCTGTCAAGCCTGTTATATGGCATTCTATCAAACGCTTTTTGGAAATCCATATAGCCCACAACAACTGCATTAACCTCACCAACCCTTTCTGTTACCTCATCAAAAAACTCAATCTACTTGATTAAACACCTTTTTCCTTTAACTAATCTATGCTGGATTTCCTTAAATAATTTACACTGTTAATTTTGTCCTGCATTATCATTTCTATAAGTTTTCCCACTATCGAGGTTAAACAGACTGGTCTTTAGTTGTTGGGTTCATCCATACATGCTTTTTTAAACAAGGGTGTAACATTTGCAATTATCACATCCTCGGATGCATCAGACCTGGTCCTGGTGACTTATCAACTTTAATTATAGCCAGCCTTTCCAATATCGCCTTTTTTTAAATCAATTTTTAGCCCATCCTGTATCTCAACTACCACCTCATTCACTATGACTCTGGCAAAATATTCTTCCTTGATAAAGACTGATACAAAATATTCAATTATTACCTCAGCCATGCTCTCTGCCTCCATTTGTAGATCCCCTTTGAGGCCTTAATTCACCCTACTCCTCCTCTTACTACCCTTTTACACTTCATATGCATATTGAAGACTTTTGGATTCCCTTTCATTTTAGCTGTCAGTCTCTTCTCACATTCTCTCTTTGCTTCTCCTCTTTCCTTTTTCACTTCCCATCTGAATTTTCCATATTCAGCCTGGTTCTCATTTGTATTATTAACCTGACATCTGTGATACTCACCCCTTTTCTGCTTCATCTTACTCTCTATCTCTTTTGTCATCCAGGGGGCCCTGCCTTTGTTTACCCTATCTTTCCCCTTTATGAGAATATACCTCAACTGTACCGAGACCATCTCCTCCTTATAAGCAGCCCATTATTCCGTTACTGTTTTGCCTGCCAATCTTTTATTCCAACTTACCTGGGACAGGTCCGTTCTCTGCCCACTAAAATTGGCCCTCATCCAATTAATTATTTTTACTCTAGATTGCTCCTTGTCCTTTTCCATTGTTAATATAAACCTTATGATTCTATGATCACTGTTCCCTAATGTTCCCCTACTGACACTTGACCTACTTGACCCACCTCATTCCCCAGAACCAGATCCAGTAATGCTTCCAACCTCAATGGTTCAGAAATATATTTGTCAAGAAAATTCTCCTGAACATACTTCAGAAACTCTCTCATATAAATAAAAGCAAAATACTGCGGATGCTGGAAAACTGAAATAAAAACAGAAAGTGCTGGAAATACTGAGCAGGTCAGGCAGCATCTGTGGAGAGAGAAGCAGAGTTGATGTTTCAGGTTAGTGGTCTTTCACCAGAACTAGCAAAGATTAGAAATGTAATAGATTTAAAGCAAATAAAGCGGGGGGCGGGGAAAAAATAAAAATAAACGGGAAGGTGTGTGATAGGTCAGAGAGATTAACTGACAAGGAGGGCATTGGGCAATAGCAAAGAGAGTGTGCTAATGATATGGTGAAAGACAAAGCATTAGTGCAGAGTGAGTGTTAATGACAGAATAATGAACAGCCCTAGCCAAAACCACAACAAAGTGATTATTGACAACACAGCCGGCAGCTGACATCATCATGTGCACACATGTGCAGATTGGCTCCTACTCTCTGCGCATGTGCTGTATTCCGCATTGCCAGGACTATCTCCCTCCCGGTCATTGTGTGCTCCCTCCGGCCACTGTGTTTAGGTTGCCTTTGTGTGATTATTTGAGCAGTGCCATCTTTAGTCCTGGCAGCTGTCTGACATCGCAGACTGTGACGTTTTAGTAGCAGAGGCTGCATTTGCACATGTGCCGCTGCAGCGCCACTTAGTGGTAGCGTGGTCAGAAAATGCAGCCAAAGCACAAACATAAAAAACCAGTAGGTAGGCACATGGTAAAAAAAAAGATGGAGCAAAATAAAATAAAATAAAAATAAAAAAGGGCCAGTCATGCTCTGAAATTATTGAACTCAATGTTCAGTTCGGAAAGCTGTGGATCTATTACATTTCTAACCTTTGCCAATTCTGATGAAGGGTCACTGACCTGAAACGTTACCTCAGCTTCTCTCTCCACAGGTGCTGCCTGACCTGCTGTGTATTTCCAGCACTTTCTGTTTTTATTTCAGAAACTCTCTCCCTCTCTTCTATTTACGGTCTTTTATCAGTCTATATTAGGATAATTAAAGTCCCACATTATCACTGTTCTACAGTCAGATTCAGCCTACAATGTCTGAAGAGACTTATTAAAAATTGGTCAGACAACCATTCGAAAATTTAGTCTGAGGACAGGATGGGTAAAATAACATACTGTACTGTATGCAATGACCAAGAAGTTAGAAAGGAAGCAATTATATATGAAATAAATGACTTGTAATTTTTTGGATGATGAGGAAGAATATCAGCAGTATTGTTGTTGTCTTGTGAAGCAAGCAGTTCCAATCTTTCATTTTTATACAGTACATGACATGCTTTATCAAGTGTGTCCCCGGCATCAGACACAGTCACAATAAATACTTCTTTTGTGTGAGTGCCGAGGCCAATTGTGATATGCAATTTGTTTTCTTTTTCTTCTCCTTCCAAAGAATCTATACAATGCCTAAATGGAAAGAAGCCTTCATAATCCCCAGGCTGTTAGGTTTAGTCAGTCCCTGGCACTCTGCATTGTCTTGCAAGGCCCAACATCTGACAAAATAGTTAGCGAGGAAGCCGATGAGGAAAGATGCATGCAAATGGAAAACTGAAGATACAAAGAGTGCCGATGAGAAACAATTTGTTTCTAAAAGAGTGAAAAAATCATTGTAAATAAGGTAGGTAATCGCAACAAACCTCGTGGAAATGTGATGAAAGATAGCTTAAATAAAAGAGCTGATGCCAACCCGCTACGCAATAAAACTGATGAAAGGGATCATAAATGAGGCAGTAGAATTGAGAACTACATAATAAAATTGATAAAAAGAGATCATAACTATTACACTAAATTAAATGAGGATTAAAACGGTGTGAGCAGAAATGTTTATGAAGCTAAATAGAAAGCCTGAGAATTAGAGAATAAGAACAAAAGGAATGAGGAGACAAAGGGAACTGAAGGAAAATCTGAAGTGGAATTAAAGTCATTCTAACCATTGGTTGGTGCTATTGACCTTTCTGTATGTGTTGTATTCTCAGTTTCCCTCCCATGCTACACAGCTATGAGGTTTCGGCCACCAACAACAACTTGCTTTTATATAGCACCTCAATGTAGCTTCCAGGAGCATTATCAAACAAAGTTTCACACTGAGTCACATAAGGAGATATTCGGACAGTGCGGTGGGTTTTAAACATACGAACATAAGAATTATGAGCAGAAGTAGGCCATTCGGCCCCTTGAATATTCAATAAGATCATGCCTGATCTGTGTGTGTTTCAAATTCCACACTCCCATCTACCTCTGATAAACCTTAATTCCCTTGCCTAACAATAATCTATCTACCTCTGCTTTAAAAATATTCAATGACCCCGCCTCCAACACCTTCTGAAGCAGAGTTCCAAAGTCACATAACCCTCTGAGAGAAAGAAATTCTCCTCATCTCTGTCCTAAAAAGGCAACCTCTAATTTTAAGACACTGCCCCCTAGTTCTGGACTCACCCACAAGAAAAAACATCCTTTCCACATCCAAAGGAGCATCTTAAAGGAGGAGAGAGAGGTAGTGAGGCAGAGAGGCATAGGGAGGGAATTCCAAGCATAGGACCTTGACAGCTGAAGACACGGCCACCAATGGTGAAGCAATTGTAATCAAGAATGCCCAAGAGGCCAGAATTGGAGGAACCCACAAATCTCGCAGGGTTGTGGGGCTAGATGACTATAGAAATACGGAGTGGTGCGGCCATGGAGGCCACTCACTGCTGTCTGTCCAGGCACCTCCTCAGATCCCCTTCTGAGCAGCCAGCACTCACACTCACCCTCAGCCTATTGCCCTCTGACACCCATGTCTCACAATCAGCCTTCACAAATGTTGTCCTGCCCTCCTCTCTGCACAAGCCATTACGAACACTCACACCTCTCTGCTTTCTCTCTTTGCAGGAGAAAAGAGCACACAACTTGGTATGAGGCAGAGACTGCCATGGGGCGAGGGGGAGGTGAGCAAGGGGTGTGGGGCTGGGGTGGCCCTCGAGTGACAGGTACTTTATCAGTCACGGGCAATCTATTCCCACCTGTTCCGATGGGAAGGAGGTCTTGTTCCAGGAAGCTGCAGATGTCAGCAGCAACCTTGCTATGTGAGCCTGAGCCTCCTAAGCCACTGGTTCTCAGACATGTCCAGGAAACTGATCCTCTGCCTGTAGACTCTGTATTGGGAGTCTCGCCTCCTTCCAGCTGGATCTCAATGTCTATCCCCTCTGCCCTGTGGAGGGGCATGGGGTTGAGGAAAAGGCAGCTGGTGCTGCTGTTAGTGTTGCTCCTGCTGCTGCTGGAACTTTTGGCAGTGGTGTGGCTTCTGCTCTTCTCCCTCATCAGAGGTGCATAAGCTGCTCCCATGCCATGTTGAAGGCAAGCAGCAAAGATGTACAGCTGAAGGTGAGTTTAAAGAGATATTCAATTCCTCCCAACTAAAATATATTCCAGAAAGGAAGAAAGATTGTAAGAGGAGAAAAAACATCCATGGCTAAGCAAGGAAGTTAAGGGTAACATAAAGACAAAAACTAAGGCATACCATATTGCAAAGGCCAGTGGCAGGCTGGAAGATTGGGAAACTTTTAAAGATCAACAAAGGGTTACCAAAAAAGCTCTAAAAGGAGCAAAGGTAAATTATGAAAGAGAACTGGCACAAAATATAAAAACAGATAGCAAAAGCTTCTATAAGTATATAAAAGGGAAGAGAGTAGCTAAAGTGAATGTTGATCACTTGGAGGATGAGACTGGGGAGTTAATAGTGGGGAACACAGAAATGACAGAGACACTAAATCAGTATTTTGCCTCAGTTTTCAGGGTGGAGGACACTTGTGCCATCCCAATTGTAACAAGTAATGCAGAGGTTATAGGAAGGGAGGAACTTAGAACAATCATCATCACTAGGGAAAAAGTACTGAGCAAACTATTGGGATTGAAGGCAGACAAGTCCCCTGGGCCTGATGGCCTGCATCCTAGGGTCTTAAAGGAAGTGGCAGTGGAGATAGTGGATCCATTGGTTATAATATTCCAAAATTCCCTGGATGCGGGAAAGGTTCCAGTGGATTGGAAAAATGCTAATATAACGTCCTTATTCAAAAAAGGAGGGAGGCAGAAAGTAGGAAACTATAGACCAGTTAGTTTAACATCTGTCGGGAAATTGTTAGAATCCATTATTAAGGAAGTAAGAACAGGACATTTAGAAAGTCAAAACACAATCCATCAGAGTCAGCATGGTTTTACGAAGGGTAAATCGTGTTTGACTAATTTGCTAGAGTTCTTCGAAGAAGTAACAAGTAAAGTGGATAATGAGGATCCTGTAGATGTAGTATATCTGGACTTCCAGAAGACATTTGATAAGGTGCCGCACAAAAGGTTAATACACAAGGTTAGATCACATGGGGTTAGAGGCAATTTATTAGCTTGGATAGAGGATTGGCTAACCAACAGAAAACAGAGAGTCGGGATAAATGGGTCCTTTTCTGGTTGGCAAGATGTAACTAGTGGGGTGCCACAGGGTTCGGTCCTCAGGCCCCAACTATTTACAATCTATATAAATGACTTGGATGCAGGGATGGAAGGTACTATAGCTAAATTTGCAGATGACACTAAAATAGGTGGGATAGTAAGTAGCAATAAAGAAATAAGAAATTTACAAATGGATATGGATAGGTAAATGGACCGCAATTTGGCAGATGGAGTTTAACGTGGATAAGTGTGAGGTTATCCATTTTGGTCTGAAGAATTGAAAGGCAAATTATCTAAATGGAGAGAAACTTCAGAATGCTTCGGTGCAGAGGGATCTGGGTGTCCTCATGCATGAATTGCAGAAAACTAGTATGCAGGTGCAGCAGGTAATAAGGAAGGCAAATGGAATTTTGGCATTTATAAAGGAATAGAGTATAAAAGTAGGGAAGTGTTGCTGCAACTGTACAAGGCATTAGTGAGACCGCACCTGGAGTACTGCATACAGTTTTGGTCCCCTTACTTGAGGATGGATGTAGTTGCATTGGAGGCAGTTCAGAGGAGGTTCACTAGATTGATTCCAGAGATGACGGGCTTGTCTTATGAAGAGAGATTAAGCAGGTTAGGCCTTTACTCTCTAGAGTTTAGAAGAATGAGAGGAGATCTAATTGAGGTATATATGATGATTAAGGGGACTGACAAAGTAGAAATAGAGAGGATGTTTCCTCTGGTGGGGCAATCTAGAACAAGAGGTCATAGTTTTAGGTTAAAGGGTAGCAGATTTAAAACAGAGATGAGAAGAAATTATTTCTCTCGAAGGGTCGTGAGTCTGTGGAATTCACTATCCCAGAGTGTGGTGGATGCCAGGACATTGAGTAAATTTAAGGAGGAGATAGACAGATTTTTAATTAGTAAAGGGTTGGAGGATCATGGAGAACGGGCAGGAAACTGGAATTGAGGCCGAGATGAGATCAGCCATGATCGAATTGAATGGCGGAGCAGGCTCGAAGGGCTGAATTGCCTACTCCTGCTCCTAGTTCTTATGTTCTTATGTTTATGTTCTTATGAGTGAAGTGCTCCACAGGTGAAGAGCCTTCTAACAAGTTGGCAATCAACTGGTCAGGCAGTGATGGCACTCTGAGAGAGAACAGTGCTTTGAACAGCAGCCTTTCACTTGGCAATGGCTAGAGCACTTCAATGTAACTGATCAAAGCATGCACAGCTTGTCAGTTTCACTGAAGAAGCTCTTCCCGCTGTACACTCACCTTGGTGACCCTGGCAAGTTGCTGACAGGTCGGCAATTGGGTGCCCTGGCTGGGAAATCCAGAATTAAGGGTCAAAACAGTTCTTAATTAGCTTCTTAACTACCCTAATTACTTACCCAACAGATCAAAGGGAGTTCCCATTTGCCTTCAATCCTGCCCCACAGAAACCCGGAAGAAGGCGGGATGATATCACAATCCTGACCCAAAGTTAATTTTAGGGGATTTAACCCCCACACGCACCAAAATCTGCCTCCAACTGACTGGGAAAACTCCCTCAAGGTGTGAGTTTGAACATGGGCAGAGGAGCTTATGGAGGGTGGAAGATGGGAGGTCAGCCAGTAGAGCATTGGATTAATCAAGTCTAGTAGTAACAATGACATGGATGGGGAGTTCCTCAACAGATGAGCTGAGGCGGGGGCAGAGCCAGACAATGTTACGGAGGTGAAAGTTGGTGGTTTTGGTGATGGAGTGGACATGTGGGCAGAAGCTCATCTCAGGGTCAAATATGACATCAAGGTTACAAACGGTCTGGTTCAATCTCAGACAATTGCCAAGAAGAGGGATGGAAGTGGTGGTTAGGGAATGGAGTTTGTAGTCGGGACAAAAGACGATGACTCCCAATATTTAATTGGGGAAGGTTTCTACTCATCCAGTACTGGACATCGGACAAGCAGTGTGACAAAACAGTGGAGAGGTCGAGAGAGGTGGTGGTGAGGTAAAGTTAGGTGTCATCAATGTACATGTGAAAACTGATGTTGTGTTTTCAGATGATGTTTCCGAGGGGGAGCATGTAGATGAGAAATAGAAGGAAGCCAAGGATAGATCCTTGGGCGACTCCAGAGGTAACTGTGTGGAGCAGGAAGAGAAGCCATTAGTGATTCGCTGGCTATGATTAGATAGATAAGAATGGAGCCAGGCAAGTGCAGTCCCAACCAACTGGAGAGGAGAGGAGGATGGTGTGGTCAAAGGCTGCAAAAAAGTAGAGAAGGATGAGGAGAGGTCATTTATGAAGGTCACAACCACATAGGATGTCACTTGTGACTTTGATAAGGGTCATTTCAGTACAGGACAGAAACCTGATTGCTACAATATGTGGCCAGGCAAGTGGCATTATACTCTAGAACGCCAAGCACTGAATGGTGCAATGCAAGTTTACACTGGTTATTCCTCATTTGACTGACTACCAATCCTGCCTGCTCCATTGTCCAGATATTTCACCTTTTATTAGAAGATGAGGAGAAATTCTTGCCCAAAACACAGAGCCGTCTATTTTTTTCAGATTTTTTTCAGTTGTCTTTTGCATTGGCTCAGCATTTAGAGAGTGAAACTTTGTTTGGAACTCACCCTCCACCTTGTCTCCCCAAACCATATAATGGAAATTTTCAGACCATCAAGACTGTACAAAATTTGCTGGAGCAGCCCTTTGATTTGGAAATCAAGATAATTAAAACATACTGCTGGAGGAAACATTGGCTGAATGTGCAATAAGTTAACATAGAATCAACCAGTACAGAAGGAAGCCATTTGGTCTACTATGCCTGTGCTGGAAATCATCTCACACAAGGTTTTGTCCAGCGAAAGTTCTGGCAGTGCACCTAATGGAGGTTTCACTGTCACTACACGTATAGTATATTTTCTATCTGGATTTGTTTGATTTATATTAATAGTATTAATGTATGACATAAGAACATGACCATTAAGAGACTTCTGCAGAGATTCACCTAAAGTTTTCAGTATCATATTCAGGAAAACGTACTCGGAAAATTTTACACATTGGAATTAAAAGGGGTGAAATTGCTTCTTGCGGCCTTGGGCTCCGCTATACCTAACTTGTTTATTTGCAATTTCAATACAGCCAGAGAGAAAACTGATTATCATAGAAGGAAATATCAAAACTTTGAAAATGTCATGGCAATGGAGAGTACAGAATTGCATTTAACACGTTTCAGCAAGCACTTACTGGAGTGATGTGACCAGGAGGAAATGTCATCCGCACTGTTTCTAAGAATTCAAGATAGAACATTTCAATTTACATATTTATCCCATCTTACATCTGGTGTAAACGTACAGTCCATGGCGAATAACAGAGATCCAAAATCAATATAAGTCATAGAGTCATTTATGGCACAGAAGGCGGCCACTCGGCCCATCAAGTCCATGCCAGCTCCCCATGGAGCTATCCACTTGGTTCCACTTCCCCGCTCAATCCCTGTAGCCCTTCAAGTTTATTTCCTTCAAGTGGCCATCCAATTTCCTTTTGAAGTCATTGATTGTTTCCCCTTCCACCACACTTGTGGGCAGCAAGTTCCAGGCCATTACCACCCGCTGCGTAAAAAGGTTTATCCTCACATTCCCCCTGCATCTCTTACCAAAATCTTCCAACTCTGTCCCCTAGTTCTTGTACCATTAGTTAATGGGAATGGTTTTTCCTTGTCTAACTTATCTAAGTCTGTCATAATGTTGTACACCTCTATTAAGTCTCCCCTCAATCTCCTTTGCTCTAAGGAAAACAAACCCCACTTTTCCAACCTAACCTTGTAACGAAAATTCCCCATCCCTGTAATCATTCTGGGAAATCTCCTCTGCACCCTTGCAAGGACCCTCACAATCTTCCTAAAGTGTGGTGACCAGAAATGGACGCAGTACTCCAGTTAGGACATATCTAGAGCTTTATAAAGGTTCAGCATAACTTCCTGCTTCTGTATTCAATGCCTCTATTTCTGAAGCCCAAGATCCCATGTGCTTTACGAACCATTCTCTCAATATGCCCTGCCACCTTCAAAGATCGATGCACATGCACTCCCAGGTCTCTCTGCCCCTGCAAACTCTTTAGAACGGTGCCATTAAGTGTATATTTTCTCTCCCTATTCCTTCTGCTAAAATGCCTCACCTCACACTTGTCAGTATTAAATTCCATCTGTCACCTGTCTGCCCATTCTGCTAGCCTATCTATGTTCAATTGCAGGTGGTTCATATCATCCTCGCTTTTTGCCACACCTCCAAGTTTGGTGTCATTGTCAAATTTTGAAATTCCATTCTGTATTCCAAGATTCAAGTCATTGTCTATCATCCTCCAGTCTGAAAAGCAAGCATTTACTACAACTCAAGGTCTTCTGTCCTTAAGCCAATTTTTTATCTAATTGGACACTGACCCTCCTATTCCATGAGCCTCAATTTTGTTAACCAGCATTTTATCTGGTACCTAACCAAAAGCTTTCTTAAAATCTATATAGACAACATCTATCCATTCATCATTCCCTTCATCAACCTTCTCTGTTACTTCGTCAAAAAATTCAATTAGATTAGTCAAGCATGATCTCTCTTTTACAAATCCATGCTGGCTCTCCTTAATTAACTCGAACTTCTTCAAGTGTCTGCTGATTTTTTCCATGATTATTGTTTCTAAAAGCTTACCTACCACTGATGTTAAACTAACTAGCCTGCAGTTACTAGGACTATCCGTACACCATTTTTTGAATAAAGGTATCTCATTTGCCACTCTCCAATCCTCTGTCACCTCACTTATATCCAGGGAAGATTGGAAGATTATGGTAAGCCCTTCCGCTGTCACCACTCCTACTTCCTTTAGGAACCTGTGATGCAAGCAATTCGGACCAGGTGACTGATCTACCCTAAGCAAAGCCAGCCTTTTTAGTAACTATCCCCTCTCAATTTTTACTCTATCCATCGCCTCTACTCTCTCCGCTGTCATGTTTTAAATTGTAATTGCATTGTGCATTCTGTACTCTAAAGGCTGCTACAGAATACACATGCTAGCAAAGGGAAAGTGAAAGGAAAACAGAAGAAGGAAGAAGACACCATTATACTCAGCAGCCTGAAGTCTTTGTCTCTCCGCCTTCACCTCATACCCTATTACTAAACTTGACTAAACCTCATTGCAGTTGCACAGACATCACAATGGTGACAAAGTAAAAAGAAAGGATGGCAAAAAAAATAGAAACATTACTTTCAGGTATGAAATTTTTGGGAGGTTTTTGTCCACTTTTACAGACAGCATTTTAAACTGCAGACTGTGTTAGAGTGACACACAGGAAGCTTGCACAGTATATACACACACACTGATCTCTCCAAAATAACCATCCAATTAAAACAAATATATATAATCTCAGATCATTGCAGAGAAGAGTCTTCTGAAAGGAAGGCAATTCTGGATCCCTGATCACACTTTATCACTGCTTTGCTGATCAATATGGCTGTCTATGCCCAAAATAACACCTGTTGATGTGCATTCAGAGCCATCACCTGTATCCCCATGTTGGCAAAAGTGGCTGTGACATTTCGAAGGTGCGATGGCAGTTTTCACAATCACAAATAACATAAGGAAAAAGGCCTCCTTCTACACTATGGAGGTGAAAAATTAGAAGATATTTTTGAGTCACGTATGCCTGAGCAAAATGACTACAAGCCAACAAAAAATGTACTGACAACCTACTTTACCCCCAAGAAAAACAACTTATATGAAGCCATTGTCTTCTGATGCACTAAGCAAGAAGCAAACAAGACAATATTGCATGTGATTAAGGCAACTAGAAACCAGAAACCACTTCAGTGATGTTGAACATGTCAAATGTGAAATCAAAACACAAATAATCGAAGGCTGTCTCACTAGTCAACTTCATCAAAAAGCACTCAAAGAAGACAGAAATATGTCAGAGCTGCTGGAGTTAGCAAAATCACTATCCCTCTCAGAGTCAACAGCTACTGAAGTTTAGGTTGCTAATGGTAACTACCACACTCCAAGTTCAACTCCTGTGGACAATATTCATTGCTCATGTGCTATGAAACTACCTGCAAAGCTACAACAGCGGTCTCTCAAACAGAGTTGTGATTTGTCCACAGAATGTTTTCACTGTGGCGGTGTTTACTCACACTGGACAGAGTGTCCTGCTACTCGTAAACAGTGTAAAGCTTGTGGAAAACCCAACCACGTTGCTCATGTTTGTCGCTCATCAGTAAAATCAACTGCTAAAACCAGTACCAACGAAAGGGTGTTACATATGCATACCACAGCAAAAGGGCAAGAGAATGTAGCTAACATAGAGGTGGATGACCCTGAACATACTTTTGAGCTCTCTCTCAGACACAGCAAACAGCCACATGTGACTGTGACTACTGTCATAGACACAGGAGCGCCAGTCAATGTCATGGGAGACAAAACATTCAACAAACTTCAGGATAGGATTCAGGAACTTATTTCTTCCTATCTTGACTCTATCTTTTCTCCCCTGGTCCAGTCTCTTACCACCTACATCTTCTGACGCCCTACGTCATTTTGACAATTTCCAGTTTCCTGGTCCCAACCGCCTCCTCTTCACTATGGACGTCCAATCACTCTATACCTTCATTCCCCCACCAGGATGGTTTGAGGGCTCTCCGCTTCTTCCTTGAACAGAGGCCCAACCAGTCCCCATCCACCACCACCCTCCTCCGCCTGGCTGAACTTGTTCTCACATTGAACAACTTCTCCTTCAACTCCACTCACTTCCTTCAAGTAAAAGGTGTTGCTATGGGTACCTGCATGGGTCCTAGTTATGCCTGTCTTTTTGTTGGATATGTCGAGCATTCTTTGTTCCAGTCCTACTCAGGCCCCCTCCCCCAACTCTTTTTCTGGTACATTGATGACTGTATCGGTGCCGTTTCCTGCTCCCGCCCCGAACTGGAAAACTTTATCAACTTTGCTTCCAATTTCCACCCTTCTCTCACCTTTACATGGTCCATCTCTGACACTTCCCTTCCCTTCCTCGACTTCTCTGTCTCCATCTCTGGGGATAGGTTGTCTACTAATATCCATTATAAGCCCACCGACTCCCACAGCTACCTCGACTACACTTCTTCACACCCTACCTCCTGTAAGGACTCCATTCCATTCTCCCAGTTTCTCCATCTCCGACGCATCTGCACTGATGATGCTACCTTCCATGACGGTGCTTCTGATATGACCTCCTTTTTCCTCAACCGAGGATTCCCCCCCACTGTTGTTGACAGGGACCTCAAACGTGTCCAGCCCATTTCCCGCACCTCTAACCTCACCCTTTCCCATCCCTCCCAGAACCGTGACAGGTTTCTCCTTGTCCTCACTTTCCACCCCATCAGCCTCCATATCCAAAGGATCATCCTCCGCCATTTACGCCACCTCCAGTGTGATGCCACTACCAAACGCATCTTCCCCTCCCTCCCCCTGTCAGCATTCCGAAGGGATCGTTCCCTCCGCGACACCCTGGTCCACTCCTCCATTACTCCCACCACCTCATCCCGGTCCCATGGCACCTTCCCCTGCAATCGCAAGAGGTGTAATACCTGCCCATTTACCTCCTCTCTCCTCACTATCCCAGGCCCAAAACACTCCTTTCAGGTGAAGCAGCGATTTACTTGTACTTCTTTCAATGTAGTATACTGTATTTGCTGCTCACAATGTGTTCTCCTCTATATTGGGGAGACCAAACGCAGACTGGGTGACCGCTTTGCGGAACACTTCCGTTCAGTTCGCAAGCAGGAGCCTGAGCTTCCAGTTGCTTGCCATTTCAACACTCCCCCCTGCTCTCATGCTCGCATCTCTATCCTGGGCTTGCTGCAGTGTTCCAGTGAACATCAACGCAAGCTCGAGGATCAGCATCTCATCTACCGATTAGGCACACTACAGCCTGCCGGACTGAACATTGAGTTCAATAATTTCAGAGCATGACGGGCCCCCCCATTTTATTTTTATTTTCAGTTATATTTCCTTTTTTTCTTTTTTACATTTAAAATTATTTTTTTTATGTTTATTTCATTTCAACTTAGTTTGTTCAGTTTGCTTACCCACTGTTTTTTCCATGTTTGTATTTGCTGCTGTTCAATCTTCAGTCCGTTAACACCCTATCTGCACTAATGCTTTGTCTTTCAACACACCGTTAACATATTGTTTGCCTTTGCTCCATGACCTTCTGGTCAGCTATGTGGCCTTGTCCAATCTGCACCTTCTCCTTTGTTATCTCTTGCCCCACCCCCACCTCACTTGCTTATAACCTTTGACATTTCTAATAATTGCCAGTTCCGAAGAAGGGTCACTGACCCGAAACGTTAACTCTGCTTCTCTTTCCACAGATGCTTCCCGACCTGCTGAGTGGTTCCAGCATTTCTTGTTTTTATTTCAGGATTGCCACATTCTCTGCAAACCAGGTAATACAAAAATTTTCTTTTACAACAGTGACGAACTTCTGAAAAACATTAGGACTTTTGAAATGCCAGTCTCATTCAAAGACACTAGAACAAAAGCTGTATTCTATGTTGTATCTGGAGAATGTGACACACTTATTAGTTTCCACACAGCAACAGATCTACACATGATTGCAGTCACATGCATGATTTCTTCGCTTCACAAAAACATTCTTGAGCTGTATGCTGATCATTTCACTGATATCAGCAAACAGAAAGGTGTTACACACAAGCTGCATGTAGACCCTCAAGTGCCCCCAGTCGTGCATCAATGGCGACGAATATCATTTCACGACAGGAAACAGACAGAGAAGGAAGTTCAATACCTCTTGACCTTGACATTATTGAGAAAGTTGGGGATGAGCCTACCCCTTGGGTCTCACCCATACAAGTCATCAAGAAACCCAAGAACGATAACCAGATTAGAATCTATATTGATATGCAATCACCAAACAAAGCCATACAATGAGAAAGATACTTGACACCGACAATCGATGCTATCATAGAGCAAGTGAATGGTGCTAAACACTTCACTAAACTTGATCTCAATGCAGGCTACCATCAAATCAAACTTGCAGAAGAATCAAGATATCTTACAGTACTCACTACTCACATTGGATTTTTCCAATACAAGAGGCTCAACTTTGGAATCAATTCAGCAGCTGAGGTATTTCAGCACGTGATTCAATCTGCACTTCAAGGACTTGAAGGCACATTGAACATCAGTAATGACATTCTCATCTATGGCCACACTGAAAAGGAACTCGAGACATACCTACATGCATGCCTACGAAGTCTCACCTTGAACAAAGACAAGTGCTTGTTCAATGAAAGCAGAAATGAATTCCTTGGTCATGTGTTCAATAGTGAGGGAGAATCACCAGATCCACTGAAAGTTGTACTACTATTTTGTCAAATTCCACTTTCTTAGTGAACACGGATACAAAGTACTCATTAAATATATTAGCCTTGTCCTGCGGCTCTAAGCATATATCATTGTCTTTGTCCCGATTAGGCCCCACTCCACCTTTTACTCCCCGCTTACTATTTTTGGGTTCTCTTTTAGGTTGACTGTCATTCTATTTTCATATTCTCTCTTTGCCAGTCGTATGTTCCTCTTGACCTCCCCTCTCAACTTATATATGGCCTGAGTCCATTTGAAGAATTCACCTGACATGCATCATACACCCTTTTTTTTGTTTCATCATAATCTGTATCTCCCTTGTCATCCAAGTAGCCCTCTTCTTGGTTCCCCTACCTTTTACCCTTGTTGCAATTTTCCCAGCCTGTACCTGAAGCATCTCTTCCTTAAAGATAATCTATTGTTCCAATACAGCTCTTCCTGTTAGTCTTTGGTTCCATTTTATCCTGGCTTCCCATCTCATCACATTGAAATTAGCCCTCTTTAAATGTAGATGTTCTACCTTATTTCATTCCTTGTTTTTCTGCATTACTCATCTAAACTTTATGATATGATGATCACACTTACCCAAGTGCTCCCCAACAGACACTTGGTCCACTTGGCCCACCTCATTTCCCAACAACAGATCCAGAAATGCTTCCTTTCTGGTTGGGCTGAGACTCCTGAAATATTTCACATATTCCTTCCCCCCCACTTATCCTTCATTTTAAAATTATCCCAATCGATATTTGGGTAATTCAATTCCCCCAATATCACCACTCTGTAGTTCTTGCACATCTCTGTGCTGTCCCTGCAGATTTGCTCTATCTCTCTCTCACTATTTGGAGGCCTATCGAATACCCCTGGTAGCGTGATCATACCCTTTTTGCTTCTCAACTCGAACCAAAAGGATTCTGTCCTTTCCCCTCAAGGACATCCTCCCTTCCAACACTACAATGTCTTCCCTAATCAGTACTGCCAACGCACTCCCTTTTTTCCTTCTCTATCTTTCTGAACACTTTATATCCTTGTATATTAAGCACCCAGTCCTTGCCATTTTTAAGCCATGTTTTCATTATCGCCACTACATCATACCACAATACTGCCATTTGTGCTTGTAGCTCACCAACCTTATTCACCACACTTTGTGTGTTTACATACATGTGTCTTTGCATTCCTCCTTTCCAGTCCACTCCCCTCTGTGGTACTGTCCAACACTAATGCAGAGTACTGGGCTAATGGGAAGATTCTTGGTAGTGTAGATGAGCAGAGAGATCTTGGTGTCCAGGTACATAAATCCCTGAAAGTTGCTACCCAGGTTAATAGGGCTGTTAAGAAGGCATCTGGTGTGTTAGCTTTTATTAGTAGGGGGATCGAGTTTCGGAGCCACGAGGTCATGATGCAGCTGTACAAAACTCTGGTGAGGCCGCACCTTGAGTATTGCGTGCAGTTCTGGTCACCGCATTATAGGAAGGAAATATATAGGAAGCTTTGGAAAGGGTGCAGAGGAGATTTACTAGGATGTTGCCTGGTATGGAAGGAAGGTCTTACGAGGAAAGGCTGAGGGACTTGGGGTTGTTTTCGTTAGAGAGAAGGAGGAGGCGAGGTGACTTAATAGAGACATACAAGATAATCAGAGGGTTAGATAGGGTGGATAGTGAGAGTCTTTTTCCTCGGATGATGATGGCAAACACGAGGGGACATAGCTTTAGGTTGAGGGGTGAAAGATACAGGACAGATGTCAGAGGTAGTTTCTTTACGCAGAGAGTAGTAGGGGCGTGGAACGCCCTGCCTGCAACAGTAGTAGACTCGCCAACTTTAAGGGCATTTAAGTGGTCATTGGATAGACATATGGATGAAAATGGAATAGTGTAGGTCAGATGGTCGGCGCACATCGAGGGCCGAAGGGCCTGTACTGCGCTGTAATGTTCTAATGTTCTAATGTACTATTACATTATGCACCTTATTCCTCTTTTCTACTTCTTTATACTGGTGCCCATCCCCCTGCCAATTTCATTTAAACCCTCCCAAACACACTAGTGAATCTCCCTGCGAGGACATTGGTCCCAATCCTATTAAGGTGCAACCCGTCCCTTTTGAATAAGTGCCTTCTGCCCCAGAACTGGTCCCAATGCCCCAAGAATCTGAAACCCTCCCTCCTGCACCATGCTTCAAGCCATGCATTAATCCTCCCTATCTTCCTATTTCTACTCTTGCATGGCATTGGGAGTAATCCAGAGATTACTACCTTCGAGGTCCTACTCTTTAACTTCCTCCCTAGCTCCTGAAAATCTGACCATAGGACCTTAATACCTGACCTCGCTATGTTGTTGGTACCAACATGTATCACAACTTCTGGCTCACTCCCTTGCCCCTGCACCCTCTACATGATGTTCTTTACCCTGGCACCAGGAAGGCCCGGTTTGAGAGTGACACACATCCTGAAGACTCCTGCACTTGCTGCCTGTTGCTACTCTTCCAGATGGCCACGAGTCTACTCTCCTGAACCCCTACTGCCTGTGGGGTGACCACCTCCTGGAACATATGATCCAGGAAATTCTCCTGCTCCCTGATGCTCCGCAGTGACTCCAGCTGCCCTCAAGCTGGGAAATCCTGAGCTCAAGCTGTAGCAGCTGGCCACAATTCCTACATACGTGGTCGCTCAAGTTACATGAAGTGTCCTGAAGTTCCCACATGATGCAGGAATTGCTAGCAACAGGTCAGAGCTGTCCATACATACGAGCATGTGAATTAGGAGCAGGAGTAGGCCACTCAGCCCCTCGTGCCTGTTCCACCATTCAATAAGGTCATGGCTGATCTGATTGTAACCTCAACTTCACATTCCTGGCTACTCCCAATAACATTTCACCCCTTTGCTTATCAAGAATATATCTCCCTCTGCATTAAAAATATTCTATGATCTAAACAAAAACCCTCTATTTCCTATTTAAACAATCTATTTAGTACCCTACTTAAACTATCCATTTTAATTAATACCTCCATTCCATATCTGTGCTTATACTCTTATTACAATACTTACTGTTATAACAACACCAATTGAATATTTTTAATCTCTCAGCTTTGAACCATTACCCTATGTTTCGTGAGAGGAAAGAGAAAAATACTCACCAATCACTTATCTTCTTCCCTGTGACGTGACACGGATTTACTTTGGAATGCAATCTGTCAATGTCTCCCTTTCAGGCCCAGTCCTTTACACTGCCACCAGTCTCACTGTGCTCCCTCTCAAGCCTGCTCCATTATACTGTTGCTGGTCTCACTGTGCTCCCTCTCAGGCCCGCTCCTTTATCCTGTTGCTGGTCTGACTGTGCTCCCTCTCAGGCCCGCTCCTTTACACTGCCGCCGGTCTCACTGTGCTCCCTCTCAGGCCCGCTCCTTTACACTGCCGCCGGTCTCACTGTGCTCCCTCTCAGGCCCGCTCCTTTATCCTGTTGCTGGTCTCACTGTGCTCCCTCTCGAGCCAGCTCCTTTACACTGCCACCGGTTTCGCTGTGATCCACCTTGGCCCGCTCCTTTATACTGTCGCTTGTCTCACAGTGCTCTCTCAATGGCCCACTCCTCTATACTGCCGCCATTCGCACTGTGCTCTCTCTATGGCCCATTCCTTTATACTGCCACCGTCTCGCTTTGCTCCCCCAGGCCTGTGCCTTTATACTGCTGCTGGTCACGCTGTGTTACCTCTCAGGCCTGCTCCTTTATACTGTCACCGGTCTCGCTGTATTTCTCTCAGGCCTGCTCCTTTATATTGCTGCTGGTCTCACTGTGTTCCCTCTCAGGCCTGCTCCTTTATACTGCCACCGGTCTCACTGTGCTCCCTCAGGCCTGCTCCTTTATACTGCCGCCGGTCTCACTGTGCTCCCTCAGGCCTGCTCCTTTATACTGCTGCCGGTCTCACTGTATTTCTCTCAGGCCTGCTCCTTTATATTGCTGCTAGTCTCTGTGTGCTGCCTCTCAGGCCTGCTCCTTTATACTGTTGCTTGTCTCACTGTGCTCTCTCTATGGCCCACTCCTTTATACTGTCGCTTGTCTCACTGTGCTCTCTCTACGGCCTACTCCCTTTTACTGTCGCTTGTCTCACTGTGCTCTCTCTATGGCCCACTCCTCTATACTGTCGCTTATCTCACTGTGCTCTCTCTATGGCCCATTCCTTTATGCTGTCGCTTGTCTCACTGTGCTCTCTCTATGGCCCACTCCTCTATACTGCCGCCAATTTCACTGTGCTCTCTCTATGGCCCACTCCTCTATACTGCCGCCAATTTCACTGTGCTCTCTCTATGGCCCACTCCTTTACATTGCCGCTGGTCTCACTGTGCTCCCTCTCAAGCCCTGCTCGTTCAAGTTTAGGTTCCCCTCCGCTCCTCATTTTCTCCCTTCCTTTCCCCATAAGGGACTCACTCATGCTGTGGGATAGTTCTTGGGCACCAGGTCACTCAGTGAGTCTCCTTCATCAGTACCTTCCAAATTGGTGACCTCTACCACCTAGAAGGACAAGGGTAGCAGATGCATGGGAACACCACCACCTGAAAGTTCCACTCCAAGCCACACACCATCCTGACGTGGAACTATATTGCTGTTCCTTCACTGTCACTGGGTCAAAATTCTGGAACTTCCTTCATAACTGCACTGTTGATGTACCGGCACCACATGGACTGCAGCGGTTCAAGAAGGCAGCTTGCCACTACCTTCTCAAGGGAAATTAGGGATGGGCAGCAAATGCTGGCCTAACCAGCAACACCCACATCCTCTGAAAGAATAAAGAAAAAGGCATGCTCTGGTACCTCACTCATGCAGCTTTCATCATACACAATGTAGAGATTGACATAGCCAAGTGCAATCCAGTTCTTAACTGAACTCTAAAACAACTGCATTTTTCAGAGGGTGTACTGCAGATAATCCAAAGAAGGAAGCCTGGCTGTGCTTTATTTTCCTTCTCATATCCTATGGCACTAAAGTCAATCGTGATTTCTTGTACTGCTACCCTGGCTGATACAATAAGCTCTGCACAACCCAAGAATCATATTGGAGTCTTCCTGTGATAACTCACCTGGTTGAGAATCAGATGTCTCACCTCCACTTCACCCAGCTACACAATGGCCTGCTACAACATGACAAAGTGTATTGGAGCTCCAAAACATTGCACAACCAACCATATAGTCATTTATAATCTTTAATCAAGAAATATAGGTTTCAGTGCAACAACTGTGTAACAATCATTTTTTTTTCCTGTTAGGGTGCTATACGTTTAAGTGCATCTGGGGAGGATTAAGTGATCTGGCTTTTTCTGATTGCATACTGCAACACTTGAATTAGAGGAACTATCAATCATTCTCTTCCTCCAGTTCACAGTGTGTGACAGCTTGCTGACTTCTCTTTGATTGAATCAATGTTGAATAAAGTTATTTTCTGCAGTTCCAAACGGTCTCCAAACCAATTTCTACCTCCGTTGTTAAGAACCGTGCATGGTCTAATCAAGTGTGTTCACCAAAAGTAGATGAGACTCAAAGATCAACACACTGTCTGCGTTAAACTGCCGGTTTATAAGATTGTCCACTAACAGTGGATTATAACACTTGCATTTATGTAGTGTCTTAAAAAAGAATTTGGATTTATATAGCGCCTCTCATGACCTCAGGATGTCCCAAAGCACTTTGGCACTTTACAGCCAATTAAGTACTTTTGAAACATCATCATTACTCTAATGTAGGAAATGCGGCAGCCAAATTGTGCACAGCAAGGTCCAACAAAAAGCAATATGCTAATCTGTTTTAGCAAAGTATATGGCAGGAGACCGAAGAGAACTCCTTTGTCGCTTTTCAAATAGTCCCATGGGATCTTTTACATCCATCTGAGAGGACGGATGGGGCCTTGATTTAATATAGAGTCAGACAGTCACAGGACTGAATTTTATCAGTCTTCCAGGGATGGGTAGGGTGGTGTGGGGGCCCATAAAATAGCGAGGGAAGGCTGGGGGGCGGGGGGAGATGAGGGTGTACAGTGCCCATCACCTTTCCACATTCAATTTCATCAGGGACGGGGAAGGCCGAGGACAGCCTTCCCACCCAGAGGCCAATTGAGGCCCTTAGCGACCACCGCCATTAATATTTTACCAGCAGCAAGGGGCCGTCTGCCATGTGGGGAGGCTGCCCATTAATACCAAGTGGCCTCCCTGTAGGCTGCATGGGGAGGGGCCTCTCCTGCTTGAGAATTCTGCGTACCATGGAGGGCCCCCTGCCTTCAACAACCACCCCCCCACCCCTACCGTCACCAGGCTCACTTACTTGCAATCTGGTGCTCCAGGGCTGCTCCTGATCCTGGGCCTACTGTAGTACCAGCAGTAGCCACTGCTAGATTGACCGGCAGCTCTTGGAGGCAGGATCCCCATCCAAAGGGATGGGGATCCTGGCACTGGGCAGTTAACTGCCTGAGCATCGTAAAATGCAGCCGGAGGTCCCCCAAACAGCCGAGGCGGTGTTCTCCTCGCCTTTCTGGCCTGGTGTCAAGATCCTGCCACCTGAATAAAATCCAGCCCATAGAGTCATGACAGCATAGATGAACGCCATTCGGCCCATTGAGTCCATGCAGCTCTCTTTGGAGCAATCCAGTCAGTCTCATTCCACTGCTGTATCCCCAGAGCCCTGCAAATTTATTTCACTCAGGTGGCCATCCAATTTCCTTTCAAAATCATGAATCATTGCTGATTCCCCCACTCTCGTAGGCAGCGAGGGTCACGTCATTTACACTCACTGTGCAAAAAAGTTCTTCCTCACATTCCCCCTGCATCTCTTGCCCAAACCTTAAATCTGTGTCCCCTAGTCCTTGTACCATCAGCTAATGGGAACAGCTTTTCTTTGTCTACCTTATCAAAACCTGTCATAATCTTGTACACCTCTATCAAATGTCCCCTCAATCTCTGATGAGCTGTTCTGATGAAAGGTCACAGACCTGAAATGTTAACTCTGCTTCTCTCTCTGCAGATGCTGCCAGACCTGCTGAGTTTTTCCAGCACTTTCCGTTTTTACTCCCCTCAATCTCCTTTGATCCAGGGAGAACAATCCCAACTTCTCCAACCTAGCCTTGTAGATAACATTTCTCATCTCTGGTAAATCTCTCAAGGACCCTCACATCCTTCCAAAAGTGCGGTGGCCATAACTGGAGACAATACTCCAGTCTTGGCTTAATCAGAGCTTTATAAAGATTCCACATATCCACCCTGCTTTTGTACTCAATCCCTCTATTTCAGAAGCCCAAGATCCAATATGCTTTGCTAATTACTTTCTTGATATGTCCTGCCACCTTCAAAGATCTACACAGATGAACCCCCCCGCAAGTCCATCTGCCGCTGCACACTCTTTAGAACGGTGCTATTGGGCTGGATTAGGTGGGGCTCCCAGCAGAATATCCTGCACCCTCTCCCTGATGTCCTTTACCCAAGCACCAGGGAGGCAACACCCATGTAGGACTCATGGGGCTGGATTTTAATTTCCCGCTGTGCCGCTGTGATCTAGTGTGCGGCAGCTCATGTGCACACACTGTGTGGTCCACCCTCCGAGTCATGTAACGGGGGGGTGGGCTCTGTGAAGCCGAAAAAAGGCGTCAGCTGCCACTGCGCAGGTGCTGGCACCATTTTTAAAGGCCTGCACAGTTGAAGCCCGTACCGATTCCACCAAAAAACTGTTTATTTTGCAAATTAGTCAAGGTACTGATAAAAGTTATTTCAGTCAGAAAAAAAAGATGTGATCTGTATATTTGGCTTCAACTTGAGGGAGGGATGGGTGAGGAGATAGTCCTTATTTCTCATTATTATAATTTATTAAAGTTCTTATAACCTCTCATTAATAATAATAATAATTCAGCTCCCCTCAACTGTTTTTATTTTTTTAAATTCAGTTTTACTTAAGACAGTGTATGGCTCTTAGTTCAGGAGTACGTTTTTAGTTTATTTTTCATTGCACACAAACATTTAGTTGTTTTAACTATTTTGTTGCCATGCCAATATGATATGAAGCTCGTACCCACCTCACCAACCCCACCCCCACCCCCTCCCCACCCAATACAAAGAAAATAAATGGCCGCCCTGTTCCTCCCTCAAAAACTCTTACATTTAATATGTGACCTTCCCCCACCCAATACTGCACATGTAGAGTTGACACCGACATTGGGAGCTGAACAAAATTCAGCCAGTGGTGATGGTTACAGAAATGCCTGCCTGTCCCCCTAACTGGAATCTCCTACAATGACTGCATTTCTACACTTTGCGGTTCCTGTGCAGTCCCACGCCCATTTGTGCCTTGGTCTGGACTGCACTCCTTCAAAGAGTTGTCACTCCCAGCACTCTCCAATGCTGAGTACTGATTTGAGAGTGGCAGCCACCCGAAGACTCCTGCACTTTGTGCCTCTTCGTCCTCTTTCTACTTTTCCGGATGGCCACATCACTACTATCCTGACCTCTCCTGGAATGTACAATACAGAAAACTCTCATCCTCTCTGATGCTCCGCAGTGACTCCAGCTGCCCCTCAAGCTCAGAAACCTTGAGTTCAAGCTCAAGCATCTGGAGACACTTCCTATACACATGGTCACCCAAGACACATGAAGTATCCTGAAGTTCCCACATGGCACAGCAATTGCAAGCAACAAGTCTCAGCTATGCATTCATGACCTAAATATTCTCTCGTCCCTCTTTTAGAATGTAGCTCATACCATGTAGAAATGATTATTTTTAATTAATCTCTCTAGACTTGCTCTGTGCTAATACTCATTATTAATTCACATATTGTTACATTTACCCCTATTGAATTTTTTAATTTCGTGGCTCCTAGTTTGAATGAATGCCCTAATTTAGAGAGAGAAAAAGAAAAATACTCACCAACCAATCACTTTTATTTCAAGTCTGACTCTCAGCTCCCACTCTTTATAAATCTCCGCTCTGATTCTTAGCTCCTGCTCTTTTTAAATCTCCGTGCTCTCAGCTCCAGCTCTTTTTAAATCTCCGTGCTCTCAGCTCCTGCTGCCATTCTTTTAGATTTATTTTAACATCTCATCCAAAAGGCACATCACAGCTCTACAGGCAATTCACAAAATGAATGTCCTCCTAATATGGTGGGGGAATTCATACTTGATTTTTTATCTGCTGCTCTCCTATAACCACTATGTCATGTTGGGGTTCAGTTCCAGAGGGATTACCAGGCTTCAAGTATCTCACTGAAGTGGTTTTGCACTTCCTAGCACAGATTACTGCATACCAATCAGGAGCAAGAACTCTCGGCTGAAATTTCACTTTGAGGGCAGGAAACAGGAGCCGGGGCGGTTGCCGGGTTCTGAAACCACTTCCGGGGTAAAGCAGTCACTGATCTGGAATTTTGACCAGGGCACTCCCTTAATTGTCATAGAGACAGCTCCCTGTCCACGTGGGCGGGCTCTCGAAGCTGCAGGGCCAATCAGAGGCCTTTCAGCTTCAGAGGACCAGCCAGCTGGTAAAAAGTAAAAAACTGAGAGGGCGCTTCAACAAGAAGGTGCCCTCTCAGCCACTTTTCTAAAATTTTAATTAAAACATACAAAAAGCAACCAGGCCACCACTGTGCATGGAGGGGGGAGGGTGCCCCTCTACATGGTGGCCTTTGGCTGCAACCCCACCCAGGCAGGCTGAGAGGGCCTGAAGACCTTCCAGGAGCGCTAGACCCCAGCCTGCTACTGGGTTCCCGCCTTCAGGGAGTTAACCTATCCCCTCGTCATGTCAGGAAACTGTAGGCCGACTTAAAAACCCCTGGTTAACAAAACTTTTAACGTCGGGAAACCAGCACACTGGCTGGCCTCATGATTTCTGGGCTCCGTCCGCCTCTGGTCCCAACCTCAGCCCTCTGACTTGGTTTATCACTCCCTTTCCTGGGGGCTTTCTGACCAAATGTATTGTAGAATGTTATAGCATTTAGCCATTTAGCCCATCCGAGCAGGTGCTATTCACCCCATGAGCCACCTAGACTCTGTGTAAAGGAATTTTTTTTCTAACCTCTCCTTTTTGTTGTTGTCTTCCTTAGCTCAGTGGAAGCATGTTCTCCCCTGCATCAGGAAGCCAAGCCCACTAAGGTTCAATCCCACTTCCGTTCAGTAATGTGGGAGTGCTATATTTTTCGAGGTGCTGTCTTTCAGAATTGATGTTAACTTGTGGTCCCAACTGTTTTCTCAGTTGGTCGTAAAAGATGTCATTACACTATTCAAAGAAGCAGAGTGGAATTCTCCCAGTTTCCTGGCCAATATGTATGTCTCAACCAACACCAGTAACAGAATAAGAAGTCATTCTTCTCATCGCTGTTTGTAGGAACTTGCTGTGTGCAAATTGTATACGGTGTTTGCCTACAAAGCAACCGTGACTACAATTCAACAGTAACCTATTGGCTGTAAAGTGCTTTGTGGACATCCCGAGGATGAGGAAGGGGCTAAATAAATCCAGGTTCATTCTTTTCTTGATGATTATCTTAAATAGGTCAGATAGGTACAGCTGCTGCTAAGCAAGATGACAGAAGTCAATTTTATTCCTCACTCTGAGAGGATATTTTTGGGTACAATTTGGTTACTGCATTATTTCTTTGATCCATTAATAAGACAAATATAGTCATATGGCGGGCAGCCATAAAGACGGGGCTAAAATGTGGCAGTCGAAGAGACTTAGTAGTTGGCAGGAAAAAAAGAGAGGCGCAACGGGAGAGCCAACTGTGCAACAGCCCCGACAAACAAATTTCTCTGCAGCACCTGTGGAAGAGCCTGTCACTCTAGAATTGGCCTTTATAGCCACTCCAGGCGCTGCTTCACAAACCACTGACCACCTCCAGGCGCATATCCATTGTCTCTCGAGATAAGGAGGCCCAAAAGAAAGAAAAGAAATAGTCATATGACCACTGACTGATGCAGAATTATAATTGTCAAGAAAAGAACAGATGACTTTGCCGGTGAGATTCTGTATGAGTGTGTGCAGCTCATGCCATGACGTGACGACCCACAAATGGCAACACAGACCAATCATGCAATGAGGAAATAAAGTTCAATGCTGTAACAAGCAATTAACCAGTAAATATCAGAAGAGAAGACCAGAATTCAAGAGCCAGTAATACATAGTTACGGTTGATCAGGGGTAACATCCCAACATGAAATATGCAGAGATTGGTTGAGCTAGACATTCATCATAATGAACTGTGTAGCAGCTGAGTGATGATGATGATAATATAATACACATATAGTACACTTATCTGCATCATGAATCACAGTTTCCAAATTTCAACAGAAAAAGTGACTTAATTAAACACTGAAGACAACATTTTCCCCTCCAGTTTTCTCTTTTCCTCTTCTGAGGTTACAAATCCTGTTCACACATCATCCCTGCTCTTGCTGACTAACATTGGCTCCTGGTCGAATTAAAAATTCTCATCCTTGTTTTCAAATCCCTCCAAGGACACAGCCCTCCCTATCTCTGTAACCTCCTCCAGCCTTACAACCCATCTACAAACATTCACTCCCTCCACCACCGACGCACAGTGGCAGCAGTGTGTACCATCTACAAGATGCACTGCAGCAATGCACCAGGGCTCCTTAGACAGCACCTTCCAAACCCACGACCTCTACCAACTAGAAGGACAAGGGCAGCAAATACATGGGAACACCACCACCTGCAAGTTCCCCTCCAAGCCACACACCATGCTGACTTGGAACTATATCGCCGTTCCTTCACTGTTGCTGGGCCAAAATCCTGGAACTCCCTTCCTAACAGCACTGTGGGTATACCTACCGCACATGGACTACAGCGATTCAAGGTGGCAGCTCATCATCACCTTCTCAAGAGCAATTAGGGATGGGTAATAAATGCTGGCCTAGCCAGCGACGCCCACATCCCATGAATGAATAAAAAAAAAGATCTCCACACTCCTCCAATTCTGACTCCTTGCACATCCCCAATTTTTATTGCTCCACCATTCGTGGTCATATCTTCAGCTGCCTAGGCACTATGCTCTGGAATTCCCTCCCCAAGCCTTTGCACTTCTCTGCCTCCCTCTTCTTCTTTAAGATGTTCCTTAAAACCTACCACTTTAACAAAGCTTTTGGTCACCTGTCCTAATATCTCCTCATGTTGCTTGGTGACAAATTTTGTTTGAAAATGCTCCTGTAGTGCCTTGGAGCAAATTACTATGTTAACGGTGTTATATAAATACAAGTTGCTGTTGGAAATATAAGTTAAGATAGAATTGCACAAATACCAGACATCACTCAAGTACTCATTTTCATGATGAAGGGTCAATGACCTGAAATGTTAACTCTGCTTCTCTCTCCACAGCTGCTGCCAGATCTGCTGAGTATTTCCAGCATTTCTTGTTTTTATTACTCATTTTCATGGATGAGCCCAGACAGTAATTATCCACAAACTATTCAACAGCTGATAGCATTGCAGTCAAACTTGGTCCTGTATTCATCCAACATCCACATAATATACTTTCCAGTACCGGTCACAGAATAGCGATCAGCAGGAGGGACCCTAACTGTGTGTTCTTTATCCAATCCCAAACCAAATATAGCATTTCAACTTAGATGACATAAGTGACCACAGACCAGCAATTGAATTGTGATCTTCCTAATGGTGCCATGCTGGGAGGTCCATCTGGCCACTTAATTGAATCACAGGCAACTTCATATCAATATAGAGATACTGACCTATGATGCTAAGGTTGTAATAACAATTAGCAAACAGTTAAAATAAGTGGGATGAAACTCAGAGAAATGCTATAAAGAGCAGGCACTTTGACGCATTACCGTGTTGTGCATTTTGGCTTGAGTATAGAAAGCACATGATGTTTACTAGACTGCGGCAATTAAATTATGCAGATGCATAATAAAACATCTATACATATGGTCTACAACATGCTGCTGCACAGAACGTGTTACACTATCAAAGATTCCAAATGCCTACATGGGTCCTTTAGTTTTTACGGTAAGTGGCTAAACACATGAACTTGCCTCTTGGAAGAAATTCAGTGCAATCATGGAAGTAAAATTTTATTAAATCAGGATAAACCTGAGAAAAAAACAACTCACATTGGTTATGCAGTGTTGACACTGGGTGAGATTACACGATGGAAATGATTGCTGATGCCCTCCATTACTAAATAGCATACATAAGGACTTGAACATGAAGCATTGACACTGGGTCGCAGCAGCAGAGGACTGCTAGTGCTTTGAGATTAGAAGCCTAGGAAAAGTTAGCGCCTTTAGAAGAAAAAGAGAGAAAATTGGGACATAGAAGACTTTGTCCAGGCACAGGTGTTACAATCAGGTGACAGAGCTACGGGATTGCATAATGAATTAGAACTGTATCGCCTATAAAGTTAGTCAAATGGAGCATAGCAAATTGATGGCATGCACTTAGCAGGTTACTGAAACAGAAAGGTATACATGACAGAACAATGAAAGAGTCACCCACTTGTGCAGATGACAAACACATTACTGCTCCAGCTGCTGAGTGGTAGGATGTGGTTTGGTGCTCACTATTCACAAAGTATCAACTTGCAAGTGTCAGAAATATTATAACAGGCAATTACTCACGGGGAGGAAGGCAAAAGTCAGCAGGTGAGTCACCGAAATCTGCTCACACACACCCCCAGTGGTTGAATGAACAATGGCACTCGGGCAAGTTTCCTGTCCTTTCAGCTGGGAAACCTGTCATCTTCTCATTTAACATTTTCCCACATCCCAGCATAATTCCTTTAAGAAGCATTCACTATTTTCTCCCTTTCATACAATTTCTTATCCATTCCCAAGGATTACCCAAAAACACAAAATATTAAATAAAACGAGCAGCTTTTTGTGAAAAATTTTGTCAAATGCATAGATCCATTTCAGAAATCGAAAGATGAACCCAACCAGTCAGAAAAGTGGATCTGTGATAATTATAATCCTGCACAGACACTTACACACTGGTCAACCAGGACTATTTCTAGGCTGACCGATTAGTCAGTAATTTACTTTCTTAGATGTTCCTGCTTATGCATTTTCACATTCTTTCATGGGCATAAAAATCTTTATGCCAGCCAATAAAATGATTAGTCTTATATGATAAGAGGATTTTATCGGCAAATATCCCACAGAATGTCAATCCAGAGTTCAGATCCAGAGCACCAGACTACATTTACTGGTACTGTCTTGAGTGGGATTCGAACATGACACATTCTGACCCAGACAGGACAAAATACAAAATCAAATAGTAAAATACAGGGATATTTCTAAACCATGACGTAAGCTGCTTGAGAAGACAGTAGGCTTTGGGTTGAAGCATTTGCAAACTCTGGGCTGACGGAGCACATTTCCAAAGCCAAAGCAAGCTATTTCCCAAAATGGGCTTTTAAGTGCAAACACATTTAACGTACAATATATAAAAAGCATGGGCTCAGAATTCAAAGAAAATTTGTTGTGGGTGAATGATGCATGTCATTATTAATGTGTAAATGGGTCACTAACTTGTGGCGAGGAAGAGATAACACGTGAAAGGTGACTTGCCACAAGTTGCTGACTGATTTATGCTGCTTCACCATTAGCTTCACAAAAATGGCATCTCACTCTTAACCTCCCATGATTTTCATGCACTTGAACTTTAAATTCACCACAAAAAGTTTTGAGTAATTAATAGCACAAATACCCTTTATATATAGCGGGGGCGATGGCAGCATAGTAGAAATATCACTGAACTAGAATCCTGGCTAATTTCCTGGGGGCATGAGTTCAAGTCCCATTATAGCAGCTGGTGGAATTCAAAATTCAATTAATTTATAAAAATCTGGAATGGAAAGCTAGTCTCAGTAATGGTGCTATGAAGCTACCATTAATTGTTGTGAAAACCCTCTGGTTCACTTATGCATTTTGGGAAAGGAAATCTGCCTGGTCTGGCCTACATGTGACACCAGACCCACAGCAATGCGGTTGACTCTTAACTGCCCTCTGAAAGCCACTCAGTTGTCAAGGGCAATTAAGAATGGGCAACAAATGCTGGCCTTCTCAACGATGCCCACATCACAGGAAGGAATAAATAAATTGTTAGTAACTGCCAATTAACCTCGCCTGCCCAGAAAGTGAACAATTATAAATATAGACCTCATTCCTTCAGATTGTGAATAGTTCTTGGAGATTTTAAACAAGTCAAGTTTTAAATTTGAAGTTTTTTTCTCACTTTCCTTTCTGCCCCTTTTTTCTCTTAACACAATTTGTCTTTCCATCTCTTTTTAACTTTCTGTACCTGATTTGACATAGAATTCACCCACCCTAAATCTTCCTCCTTCTCAGTTCTTCCCCTCATTGTCCGAAATCTTCTGGACATAGAAAATAATTGAGGGTTGGGACCATTTCCGGGTCCTGACCCCACATGGGTCCGAGGTGTGCCAACTGGGTATGTTCTGGAAGACAGCCAATTAAGAGACTGCCTTCCTGTTCCGGAGGCAGGAGCACAGGACATCATGCCCATTGCAGTGAAGTCCAGCAGTCCTTACTGTGAGAACAGTGGGAGCGCTGTTGAAGGCCAGACTGATGGAGTGGCAGGGAAGCACTGCAGCCGTTATTAGCGTTGGTGCAGCAGATGAAAAGTTCACTGCATACAGCCATCAGAGACATCCGTCTCCACGATTTCTTTACTCAATTGCAAGACTGCGATATGGGCAGACAGCAGCCTTGCCATTTCCTGCCCCTTAGCTGTTCAATAGCCTGGGAAGTTATGAGGCTCTGACCTTCCGCTGTGAAGCCACCTCCTCTCATCTGTTGGGGAGTGGACATAGCAGGGTGTCCTTGCACTGCATGTAACTGATAAATATGAGCTAATTGCCCTTGTATTCATCCTAATTGGCTACCCGCCACTGCCAGGTCGGGAGCCGTTGTTGCTGGGAGCCCACCTCCGGCCAAAGCACAAACAGCCAAACCGACACAGAACTATCTAAATTCCCCACACACCCGCCCGCCTGCCCGACCGCCTCACTGCCTCCAAAGCTGCCTCCAACGGTCGGGAATATTCCAGTCATTGCTTCTCAATACTTAATTCTCATTGGTTAAGGTGCTACACACTTGGTCCCATTGTTCACCAAGGACCCAGATGCCTGTTATCCTCACTATTTGCTCGTAATTTCACCAACTTAGTAGGAAAAAAAATTAAAATCTGATTGTGCTCGAGCAAGATGCCTGACTCCAGCAATAATCTGCACCATTATAACTCTCTAGGCCAATAACATTTTCAGAGCTTTTGACCTCATAGTTCACAGGTGAAAGCCATCACAGTACTTACATGCCACAGAATATGAGTGTAAGACTTTCAGACTTTCAAATGAAGATCTCACAAGTACAGCATTCAAACCATTTCAGTGAAGACTTTGTTGTTCCAATCCCATAGTCATGATAACAGTTTAGACAAGGCTTTTTGTACAATATTCAATATATATAAGCCAGCTTCAAAATTGCTGAGTAGCAACCTGTTAGATACCAATTGTGCATCTATACAAACAAATGAGTTGATCATGTAGTTAAAGGGGAATAATAATCAAAGCTCCTATTGCTGTTCAGTGATATCAAGTCTATCAAGCCTGATAAGAAATAATAGAAAATCATCAAATGTGTCAATAGTGTATTTTTTTTTAATTGGTCATTTAAAGTGCCACTGCCTTCCTGAAAAGGTAGCTGGCATATCTATTTTGCTTGTGGAGTTGCAAGAACTCACAGAGACATAATTGTCAAGATGTTATATGCAAGCAATGTGAAGCATCATTTTGACACAATTTATCCCATGTTGTGTGTTTGAACATTTCTTGCAGGCAAGACCCCTCTATTTGCCATTTTCCAATGGCCTCGCTGTGTCATCTTCGCTGAACATTTGTTTCTCATTTTTAAAATATCAGCACATATCAGGAAAGTGCTGAGCAGGCTTGTAATCTTATATAAGAATATAACAAACAGTACCAGATACGATATTTCATAAAATCTCACTTCTCAAATGCTTCTATTTCTAAAATAGAGTATAATAACAAATAGACCTCGGCAGTCTTTTCTACAAAACATTTCTTTTCTGGTAATAGTTGGGGAAATGGCCTGCCACCAATTACAATCTGAAACCAGCCACCAAACAAATTTCACTTCCTTCTCACCACCCTCCCTCCCCCCACCACCACCACCATCAATCAGTAAAGGGGGACTTTGGAGTTGCCAACATTGGCATGGCCAAAATTATCATGTTTAAGCTGATGGGTGTAAGCCTTGGCACTACTATTCCAAGGTCTACTGCACTGCCATGGTGTGATACCATAAGGAAAATTTTCATCTTTATCATCTGAGCATTAAGTCTCACCTGAGTGGAGCTCAGAGAACAGATTAGGAGATTACACACCCATAATGGAGCCTACCCAATTTGCTTTCCATTCAGTTAAAAGAAAGGAAGATCAGATGTGCTTCCTTATGGGTGTACAATTCTTCATTCCGAACTTTCTCGTTTGTTTAACATCCAAGCATTAAAGATGAAAGTCATTCCCATTCTGTTGTAGTTCAGTATTAAAAACTCCTATTCTAGCTTTGCCTCTCTCAAAAGGTTTGACCTCACAAAACGGGGAAAAAAAGCTCTTACAAATGAGACATGCTGTCTGCCTCCATTTTGCCAGTTGCTTTCAAATGTACACTGATTTAGTATTTCTAGATTTTGCCAATATTCTTCAATGTCTCATGCTACTCTTAATTTCTCCTGCCACTATCAACTAGTGACAGACCTGTATCCACCACCTCTTCATCTTAATGTTAGCTCAACATGGACTCAAAGATAAAGTCCAAGTTTGGGAGACCAAAATCTATAACAGTCTGTTTGGTATTTCTTACCATTCAAATGGACATAGCGTAACAATTTGCAGCTGTCACCATTATGCTTTATTGAAATCTCTGCGGCGTAACTGCTACACAATCCAGCTGGCCATTTGCTTATTAACATAAAGACCATTATTGGATCAAGATTGGCTGCTTAAAACATGCAATATTTTTAATGGAGTGTTTGTGCACCATGCTAAGTCAGTCTTTTATTGGATTACTTAATGGATAAATTATCAGATTAAACTTACTCATCACAGTGAGCTCCGCTGAAGCACCGACTGTCTTATTCTCGTAGTTGGCAACACATGTATAAAATCCGGCATCTTGTTCAGTTACACTTTTGATGAGCAAGTTACTTCCAGCCAGCAATGAGTATTTTTTGGACCTGAAGCAATTAAATTTGTCTACTGTTAAGAATTGAAGAACAGATCTTCCACGAGATATACATAATTTTTTATTTACAGAACTCAATTTGAGGTTCAGTGTTAAAGAATTAAGTGCAAAAGGGTAGGTGCCGAATCTATGAGAGCACCAACACATGGGACTAATGTTTGCAGGCGTGTACTTTGAGATTATCCATACAACCCACCCTGATCCACCATTCCGCTGAGTTCATGATTCTCCCCAAGAAGAGGAGTCTTTTTTCTGGACACCTGTGGTTTGCCTTCAACAGCAGTGGCAGCAGAAAACTGAGAGCAGAAAACTGAGAGCAGAAATCCTTTCTTTTGACTGTTCTTAAGATGATGAAGGGATTTGTTAAGTTTGAGATAGGTTAGGATTTTCTGGCATATACAGAATTTCAGAATTAGTGAAATCAACAAACAGAACAAAATGATCAAACAGGGCTTCAAAAAGGAAACAGGCAACTTTCTGACATTTAAAAGGTGTAAGTTTTTAAAATGAAATATTGAAAAAGAAAGCAAATGATTGGGTAGGCTGATGGTGTTTTCCTGAAATGTTACCTTCTCAAATGGCAATTAAGGATTGGCAAGGACTGTTGGTCTTGCCAGTGCCACATCCCATAAATGAATAAATAAAATTGTTTTATTTGCAATGGATGACGCTGACGGGAGAGTTAATTGAGGTGTATATAATTATGGGGGGCCTAGATAGAGTGGATATGAAGGACATATTTGTTTTTGCAGAGCAGTCAATGACTGGGGGCATAGATTTAAAGTAATTGGTAGAAATATTTGAAATGAGTTGAGAATTTTATTTCATCCAGAGGATGGTGGGGATCTGGAAATCAATGCCTGAAAGTGGGATTAGGCTGATTAGCTCATTTTTGGCCAGCATAGACATGATAGGCTAAATTGTCTCATTCTGTGCCATAACATTCTATGATGAAAAAAAAATTATTCTACAGCCTACCACGGAGGAAGTTGAGTAGAGTTTTCCGAACAGGCAGTAGCTGGCTGTTTCAGGATTTGAGCTTGTCAACCACACTGTCCAATATAATCACACAAATACTTAATATGCTTATATCAAATTGCTCTGTTCACTATTTTAACAGAGGTGTTAAATCAGCTTAAAAATTTGTATGACTTATGTAAATCTGAACCTCCTTTTTATTTATTGAATCAAAGCTAAATCTGCACTGCAGTTGAAGTGATAGCTAATAGGGAGTTGGAATTTTTACTGTTTTACAATGTATGGAATATCTCTCATTTCAAATATTTTGATCTTGTGCAAGATTCATCTACATCTGATCTATTATATAATATTGCTCAATGCAATTGTACTGAAAATGGTCTACATGAAAAATGCTATTCTGAGAGTGACTACAACAGGAATCGGTCTCTTTGCAACCTCAGATCCCTATAAGTTACATATTTATCGTCTATACATTATTTAATTTGGCTATATGTTGTGTATATATGCTAGCACCAAATTAATTGCAAAGAGGATGGGAGTGTCATTCTCAGCCTTTGCAATATCACTTGCAATGTCTGTTTCATAGGATGCTGAATTACAAAGTCTCAAAACAGATAAATGTTGCATCCATTGGGATGAATTCTCAACAATCATGTTTTACTTATCATGTTCTCCAAGGCTGAGTAATAGATTCCCTTTCTTTGTTTAGCAATTGATCCATTCTGTGCTTTGTGATTGTTGTTGTTGGACTTGGCCTATATTCTGCAAGTGTGGTACTGCCTCAAGGAGTGCAGCTGGAGAGAAACAGTAATAAGGGTAAATGTCTCAAAAATGTGATTATGATGGCTGCCAGGAGCAAAACAGGGCTTTGAGGAATTGGACTATGAGTATCAATGAGCTAGTTAGAAATTTTCAAGAATCTAACACACGCTGTAGCAACCCTCGCTCAGTATGAGGAAACAGTACATGGCTGAAGAAGATGATATAATGATGGCAACCTCAGTATATCAAAACTGTTTGAATAGAAGCTGTCCATTATTCTTTACTTATTGCAGAGAGAACTACTAAAATATGAAGTGTGACGGACATGTGATTTTATTTCTTTCAGACATCCAAATACTGATGGTTGAGCTGGAGACTTTGAGAGGAACGTAATGGACAGAATTACCTGGTCTGAATTAGCTCATCCCCTTTCTTCCATGTGACTGTAGGTGTTGGAAATCCAGAAACACTACATTCCATAACTCCATCTCTTCCTTCCAGGACAGCTGTGTTTAGGGGTCGCTGAATGAACATTAATTGTCGGTGTACACCAGGTTCTTTAAAGTAAAAAGGGGAAAATTTAGTGCCACAGTCAAGGTTATGACATGAAAAGATTCAAAACTCTGTCCTGAATATGTAGCCCAACCCAACCGAAGTCAACATATTGTTTGAATTTCTGTAGATCAACTGTGTTGGCATTTTTTGAAAATCATATATAACAGTTTCTACACAATCACTCCTGAATACTAAAAGGTCTCCTAACCACTTTTTCTATGAGCAATAAGTATGCTTGGGACCATCTTTTAAAATAATAATAATGAGCTCCCAAAAGAAATTGCAGTGCAATGCTGAAGGAATGCTACAATTTCAAAGAAGCCAGTCACTGAAAGAGACATTAATGTGAGGCCCATCTGCCTGTTCTAATGTCTCAGGTGGATGTTAAATATCTTATGGCATTATTTGTGAAATAACAGGGAGTTCTGTTCGCATCCTAGCCAATACTCCTCCTTCAATCAACACAATCAAAAATAGAATAACCGCCATTCAGTTAGTAGTGTTTGTGTGATCTTGCACTGTACAAAGTTTGCCAGGTTTGTTTGACCCAGTCTGAATGGGATGGAACTATTACACAGGTAGAAATTGTGTAAACACCAAGAGCACAATTCTGCTGTAATCCTACAGGCACAGCCATAATCTAAGGTGGGACCCTGGTCCACCAGGTTTCGACTGCATTGCTAATCTGCCAGGAAATTGTGATCTTGGGGTGGGAAACATCCTTCTCACATCAGTCCAATTGCATTGTTCCAGTACATTGGAGGCAATTCTGAGGGTTGTCATTGGTCTTCCTCAGGAATTCCACTCAAAATGCCCCAGTGAGGTCCAGCAGGAACCTGTCTGTTGAGAGGGAGGTGCACATCCCATTCTGGGCCTAGTGAAGGCCACAGCAAATAAGAACAAATGGTAACCAACCACAGACCAATGATCACCATCACCAAATTGCTCTTCTGTTCTTTTAGAGCTGCCGTCTGAGATTTGCTGTTTTGATGGGGTGGACGCCTTGTTTGAGTCCCAAGGGACGCAGAGGTTTTGCCGCATTGCATTTCCACCAGCACAAATGGTCCTGCGTGATCTCTACTGTCATATCTTCCATTCTATAGTTTTATACACATGCTGCTCCTCCAAAGAAGACAGATAAAATCAATTCCCAATTCAAGAGCGAGTGTCACTGTCAGGACCCTTTTATAAGTTTTAATCTTTGGAATAACTGTGACTAACTTTAGAAATCTTATTTTGTTCATAATTCTATATCTTGATTGAAAACTATAGATTTCGGAGGATTAGCGTTTCCTGCCATTGACTGGGAATGGGCAAAAATAAGCCTAATGACTGATGTCACCATTGGGGGACCTGAGAGTGTCTCTGAACTAATTTTACTAACCTTTTTATTTTAAAGGTGTATTGAAGGTTATGTTCATGTGTGAATATAAATTTTGATCCACTACAGACGTTTCTGTTCCTGATTTATGCCTGCAGGACTAAATTCTATTCTAATCATGAACAAGTCAGGTTCCACAGCAATGATCTAAAGTGATGTTTGCATTTCTGTCAGCATCATTAATTATTTCGTAATGATCTAGCAAAAGCCCACATTTAAATGACTAAACACACAAGGTGAGAATATGATAAGATATGATCAACTTCAAGATTATATATGACATTGCAATTATTTTAGCTCATGTTTAAAATAGTAGTAATCCTGGAGCATAAGTCAATTGGTGCAAGAAAACAGGGAGGAAATGAGGAGAACTCTTTTTTTTTATGCAGAGATTTGTTCTGATCTGGAATGCACTGCCTGGAAGCAGATTCAATATTAACTTTCAAAAGGGAGTGAGCTATATATTTGTAATGGAAAATTTACAAAGCTATGGGGAAAGAACAGGCGAGTGAGACAAATTGGATAACTCTTTTAAAGAGCTATGGGCTGAATGACCTCTTCCTGTGCTGCATAACCCTGTGATTTTAACATTATTAAATCCTTACGTTATGTTTCAAAAGGCTTTAGCGAAGTTCCACTAAGTTCCATACAAAAGGCTATTAGTTAAAATAAAAAGCTGTGGGAATCAGGGCCAACCCAAGGAATGCACCAGAGTCGAGTTGAACGTTTGGAAACTGCAGCTGGGATCTTGTGGAGGCAGCGGGGCTCTTGGCACTGAGCCGAAAAGGCAGGGGAACCCCGCCTCTTCCTTTTCACACCCCCTTCCCCTATGTGATCCTCTGTTGATCTGGAGGCAAAGTTTCCCTTCCCTTTGAAGACGGGGATCCTGCCTCAAAGAGCAGCTGGCCAGTCACAGGGCTGGCAGCTCAGCAGTACTGGCAGTGCCACTGGGAGCAGTGTCCACTGTCAGTACTGCAGAGGCCTTGGACCCAGGCCCAGTGCTGGAACTCCGCACCTCAAGTACATGAGGCGGGGTCGCCGGGGCCAGTCCAGAAAGCCCCATCAAGGGGGAGAGGGAGGTGGGCATGAGGTCCAGGGGCAGGCCTTTCCATGGAGGTGGAGGTTTTGCCGGCGGAGGTCCCCTCCATGCGCCACTGATTTCCCTGGAGGAGGGACGCCCATCCACCCCCAAGCTCGCAGGGAGCATGCCTCATTTTATAGGTGCTCTCCCCGCGTGGTGGAGGTACCTCTCCCCCGCCACTGGTAAGATCCCAGCAGTGGCGGAAAGAGGCCCAAAGGGTCTAAATTGGTGTCTGGGTGGGAAGGCTGTCATCGACATCCTGCCCCCAGCAAATTCGTTTGTCAAAGGGGCGGCGGTGGGCCCTCCGCCATCCATCGGGATTCTATGGGACCCCCTACCTCCGACCTCACCTTGGGGGGGGGAGGCGGGGGGTACATAAAATCAATCCCAATGTTAGAGGAGTTATGTCACAGTGGGAGAAGTACAGATTTGGGTGCCTCAGGCAATACTGGAACCACTAATTACTCAAATTTACATAAATGACTTGGATTCAGAAGCTGAATGCAAAGCAGTCAAATTAGCAGATGACACAAAGCAAGAAGTCATGGATAGGAAGAGGCAGCTTAGAAAATACCGAATGAGTTGTACGTGGCATGGCAATGACAGATGACACTTAGTGCAAACCAATGTAAAGTGCTGCACATAGAAAGAAAAATAGACAACATGCTTACTCCATGGTTAGAAAGGCCATCAATCAGAAATATTAACGCTGTTTCTTTCTCCACAGCTCACCACCACCTTCTCATGGACAATTAGGGATGGGCAATAAATGCTGGCCTGGCCCACATCCCATGAAACAAATTAAAAAAAGATGCTGCCTGACGTGCTGAGTATTTCCAGCATTTTCTGTTTTTATTTCAGATTTCCAGCATCTGCAGTATTTTGCTTTTGTGTGCTTACTCCATGAAAGGTGGTGTCATAGATAAAGGTGAAGAAGCATGAGACCTAGGATTCAACACTAAATATGTCCAACCAATGCCGAGGAACCATCAACAAAACCATAGGATGACGAATCACATGGCAATACAGTAGAATTTAAGTCAGAGCTAATGATCACACTTTTTCTGCTTCATTCAGGATATACCAGTTATGGTCACTGGAGGCAATGCAGAGAAGAGCTAAGGATGATCCCCAGTATCAGGAGTCTGAGTTATAATAAGAAACCGGAGAAACATCAGTGTTTCAGCTTAGAAACAAGGCATCTGATTTTGATCTTATTGAAGTATGTTAGATTTTTAAGGATATAAAAAAAACAGGAGATTACTTTGAATTAAACTGTGGGAATAGAAATGTAAAAGTATTGGACACAGCTTCAAACTAGAGTAAGATAGCTTAAAAAAGATATCAGGAAACTCTTCTTCATAAAAAGACTGATTAATATATGGAATAAATGTCCAAATACAGTAGTGGAGGCAAAATCTCTGGAATTATTTGCTGAACAAATAATTGCTTGCTTCAGCAGAATTGTTAGATCTATAAGTATCTGGGATCTCAACTAGGTTACAGGGGAGACTTGCCTTCTATTGGATTGCCGCATAATCCTAAATATAATAACAAGACTATCAGTACAAAGGTTGACAACTTTCAGTCACCCGTTGCCTACTTTATACTTCAAATTTTTACTTAGAAGCTGTCCAAAAGCAGACACTTTGCATAAAATGCTCTTGTGGTATCGTGAAATAGTGAAGGGATTCCCTTTTCCTGATATCAAATGGCAGCATTTCATAATGTCACAAGAAAGAATAATCTACATGTGTAACCAGGGTTTTCATCGCACTTCCAGTGCAGTAACGCATGCGGAATGGAAGCAGCTCCAAGGAATTTCCAGGCTAAAATGTCTGCTACCTTAAGCCAGCCTTTGAAAGGAATGAATAAAGCTGCACAATATGAATAAAATACATTAATAAGTGCAGGGATATCTCCTTTTATAGCCTTTAAGATTATGGGGCAAAATAGTTCTGTATTTAGAATGAAAAAGGTTACATTTTGAACAGATCAATGTATTGCATTTCCAGTTTAGATTTGATAAGGAAAAACCCATCATCAAGGGTAGCACTGTCAATCTACCATAGGCTTGACCAGGCCATCCCTCTGTATAATTCCATCTGTCATACTTGTTCCGTAGCAGCGACACCAGGGAGGGAGGGAAGAACAGTGGAAGCATGCCTTTGCCTCAGGCATTGAAACAAATTGACCAGCTCCTCCAGCACCTGCGGCCAAATGTGCTCAAACAGCTGTGCCAGCTGAGACTTTAACTTGTGGGCCTAGAAACTTGGCTGCGTCCAGGTGTGAAACAGCCTTCTAAGTCTCCAATATGACCGAAAGGGCACTGGAACCCCATACTGGAAAAGGCAGATGAGCTTGCAGCAGGAACATTTGAAGAACAGAATGATTTCTTTAAGTTGGGGTCCTCCACATCTTGCAGTACCCGTTTCCCATTTTCAAATGTCCCAATGTTTCCCTCGCCACATGCTGATTTCGCACAGGACAACGTGGCCCCTAACCAGCAGGACTGTCCTGATATGTACCTGAATGCAGACCTGGAAACAGCATTCCTGCTCCTCCTGATCCCACATCCAAAGAGTGGGAGTTGCTGCAAGCTGCCTCTACCCCTCCCTGACGATCACCTCTGCTTTCTGTCGACGAGCTATCGATCTTCTCCAGACTCCCATTGCTTCTCACCATCCCCCACAGCCCGAGGCCTGATGTCTACCTAACTTGAGGCCCATACCCAAATTTTTAGGCTGTCATCTTTAACTGTAAACTGCCTGAAAAATCAGGTTTTGTTTGGAGGGGAGGAAAAATATGTGGGAGTCTTTTTTAAGGGATATTTAATTCCTGAATCATTATAATGGACACAGGTTAGGAAGGCCATTCACTTCATCCTAGCTCACCCATTAAGAATGGATACAACAGCTTCTTCATCACAACCTCCAGCTGCTTCTTAAATAATTCAATCTAGAGCAGTTCAAGTGCATTGCGCATCTCTCAATTTATAAACCCAGTTATGTGTTCTGAATAACATTTTACCAAATGGCAGAGCTCCTTTAAGGGCACAGCAGGCCAGCTATCAGTATATCTGACAGCCTACAATGCCAGACTGGTTCACCCCCTTCAGGAGCTGTCACATTATCCCAACATGAAGGGGTATTTACGATCCATCAAAAAAACCATCAGGGACACACACGGAACAAATTAGTTTCAGATGAAGCAGTCTGTCCTTTTGCAGGTTTCTCTACGTAGAGGGATACATCTAAAAAAAATATGTAACTACCTATGTTGTATAAAGCTGTGGATCAATTAGCAGCAAAGAGTTGGATTACTGATGAGAGTAATTTTGGGTAAGAGTAAGGCTTTTGGCTGTAAAGTCAAAGAATTAACTGTAATATGAGTAATCTTATCTCTGCACTGGGATTTAGGTTAACTCAGACTTTGGGCTCAGATGTAGAATGTTGAAAATTCTAAATGTTTGAATCACAATCAAAAGTAAGAATAAACTATGCTGCTATGATGAGTGGAGAGGGTTGGCATTAGACCAAGAGGATGAACACAGCAACTACCTCAAGGGAATCAGTTAACTCTTGATAATTCTAAGTTGTTTCTTTGTGCTTGAAAGATAAAATTATCCACTAATTTCAATTAAGCAACATAAATAAAACAACAAAATGGGAATTTAGTACAAAAAGAATTGAGTTACAAGATAATTTGAACTCAGTGATTTTCAATTAAGACTGTAGATACTCACTAACAAACTGCCAGGAAGCCAGACACATATCCATCTTGATGCCTATGCATATCAGATCCAAGCCCAAATTTGGACCTACCAACTAAGACAATCAGACATATATCCTTTTTTGATAGAGGTTTACAAAGTTATGAGTGGCATGGGCAGAGTGGATAGTCAGAAGCTTTTTCCCAGGGTGAAAGAGTCAGTTACTAGGGGACATAGGTTTAAGGTGAGAGGGGCAAAGTTTAGAGGTGATGTGCGAGGCAAGTTTTTTATACAGAGGGTGGTGAGTGCCTGGAACTTGCTGCCGGGGGAGGTGGTGGAAGCAGGTACGATAGCGACGTTTAAGAGGCATCTTGACAAATACATGAATAGGATGGGAATAGAGGGATACAGACCCCGGAAGTGCAGAAGGTTTTAGTTTAGACAGGCATCATGATCGGCGTGGGCTTGGAGGGCCGAATGGCCTGTTCCTGTGCTGTACTGTTCCTTGTTCTTATATTCATTCTCAGGATGTGGGCATTGCTGGCGCAGGCTGGCATTTACTACCCATGTCTGATTGCCCTGAGAAGGTATTGATGAACCTTCTTCTTGAATTGAAATTCTTTGCAGCGGCTTTTTGATTCAACGACGTGGTTTGCTCAGCCATTTCAGAGTCAACCACATTAATGAGGTACTGTAGTTGAACATAGGCCCAGACTGGGCAAGGAATGGCAGATTTCTTTCTCCTAAGTGACATTAAATGAAACAATTGGGTTTTGAGAACAATCCTTACAGCTTCACAGTCAATTTTACTGACACTAGCTCTTTTAGAAAAACTAAATTCAAATTCTTAAATATGCTATGGTAGCAGTTTATTATTAGCGCTCAGGAATACTAGTTCAGTAACAAATCCACTGCACTATCGTTGAACCAATATCTCATCTACCTGTTCAAGTGGATATTAATAGGGTGAAATTGGATGCAAAGACATCCAATTTATGAGGCTAAGTTCCTGATCTAGACAAGCAATGGAAACACACCTGAAACCATATTGGTTTGGGTGCTGTAGAAGTGGACGCCTCAACCTCTGAATATGCTAAGGAACTTATTGACTCTTTTAATAAATTGATTTGCCCTGAATATATTGGGTCTGCTGTGTTCAGATTACCTGGTTTACATGTGTCCTAATCAGTGGTCCTGAAAGGGATTGCAAGAGGCTGCAACCATAAAAGATTTTTAAAAATGACTTAGCTTAATGTGCAGCTGAGAGGAAGTGTTTCTTCTGGCTCCAAATTAAAACTGTCGGCTATTGCTGGTCATGGATTGTCCTACGGTCAATGCCACCTCTACTCAGACTGAGTCCAGTGGCAGGATGCCAATCAAGTAAATTGTTCTGACCTGGATGGTCGTAGCTGTTGTTGTGGCTACACTCATCCACGCAAGCAGTGAGTACTCCATCCTACTCCTGACTTAAACCTTATAGATGGTGGAAAGACTTTATGGAGTCAGAATACATTAACCTAGTGGGTATGCCAATAGACTAGTAAACTAAAGGCTGTGAGAGAGCAGAGAAGAAGCTACCTGTTTGGTGAGCATCTGGTAAGTGGTTAAGGTCCATTCTAATCTGAATGTTTAAAATAGTAAAGTGGTAAGCTTATTGAATTTTTTTAAAAAAGGAAAATAAAATAAATAATTGAATAAAATAATTAAGTAATTAATTAAAACACATTAATGATGGCAGGACAAGTGATGTGGTATGGCTGTGCCATGTGGGAGCTCCTGGATGCCAGTGTGATCCAGGGCAAACATGTCTGCGGTAAATGTTAGTAGCTCAAAGAGCTTCGGCTCAGAGTCATTGAACTGGAGTTCAAGCTGCAGACACTGCGACACATCACAGAGGGGGAAAGTTACCGAGACATTTTGTGCCGAGGGCAGTCACACCCCTTAGGGTAGGGTCTTTTGATTTGGTCAGTGGTCAGGGACAGGAGAGTGTGGCTGCAGCTGAGGCAGGTAAGGGGACCCAGAGGGCAGGAGTGCAGGAGCCTCAGCCTTTGCGATTGTACAACAGGTTTGAGATTCTTTCAACTTGTTTCAACGAGGGTGGGGACTGCAGGGTGGATAAGCAACATGACCATGGCACCATGGTACAGGAAGCCATTCAAGTGGAGGGAGAAAAAAGGAATGCAGTGGTAGTAGAGGACAGTATAGTTATGGGGATTGACACTGTTCTCTGCGGCAAAGAGCGAGAGTCCAGATGGCTGTGTTGCCTGCCCGTTACCAGGGTTGGAGAGGAACTTACAGTAGGAGGGGGAGGATCCAGTCGTTGTGGTCCATGTATCAATGACGTAGGCGGGACAACGAAAGAGGTTCTGCATAGTCAGTATGAGGTACTAGGCGCCAAATTAAGAAGCAGAACCTCAAGGGTAATAATCTCTGGATTATTACCTGAGCCACATGCAAATTGGCATAGGGCAAATAAGATTAGAGGAATTAATGCGTGGCTCAAAGACTGGTGTGGTAAAAATGGGTTACGATTCATGGGGCACTGGCACTGGTACTGGGGAAAGTGGTGGCTCTACCATTAGGATGGTCTACACCTGAACTGTGCTGGGGCCGGTGTTCTAGTGAGCCGCATAACTTGGGAAGTCGAGAGGGTTTTAAACTGAATAGTGGGGGCAAGAGATCAAATTTTGGAAGATATGGTAAAGCAAGGAGTCGAGGCAAGACAAGAGAGAAAGGTATTAATATGAGAAATGATAAACAGACTGTGACAGGAAGGGACAGAGTGTACCAATCTAAGAGTAAATCAGTAGATAAGGCTAGAGGTTGCAAAAATAATAAAAGGCCGCAACTAAAGGCTCTGTATCTGAATGCACGTAGCATTTGAAACAAAACAGATGAACTGAGAGCACAAATAGAAATAAATAAGTACATCTGATAGCCATTACAGAGACATGGCTGCAGGACGACATAGATTGGGACCTGAATATTGAAGGGTACATGGCATTTAGGAAGGACAGGAAGCTAGGAAAAGGTGGTGGGATAGCTCTGTTAATTAATGATGGTATTAGTGCAATAGAGAGGGATGGCCTAAGTTCAAGACGTAGAAGCAGTTTGGGTAGAGATGAGAAATCATAAAGGCAAGAAGTCACTTGTGGGACTGGTGTACAGGCCACCTAATGGGGTATAAAGGAAGAAATAATGGCAGCTTGTCAGAAAGGTACAGCAATAATTATGGGGGATTTTAACCTACATATAGACTGGAAAAATCAGATGGGCAGAGGTAGCCTACATGAGGAGTACATAGAATATTTTCGGGATAATTTCTTGGAACAATACATTCTAGAACCAACCAGAGAGCAGGCTATACTAGACATGGTATTGTGCAATGAAATAGGATTAAATAATGACCTCATAGTTAAGGCTCCCCTAGGTAGCAGCGATCATAATATGCTTGAATTTTACATTCAGTTTGAGGGAGAGAAGAGTGGGTCCATTCTAGTATTTTAAACTTAAATAAGGGCAATTAGGAGGGCATGAAGGCAGAGCTAGCTAAAGTGAACTGGCGAATCAGGTTAAGGAATAGGTCAATGGAGATGCAGTGGCAGACACTTAAGGGGATATTTCAGAATACACAGAATAGATACATTTCAACGACAAAGAAAAATTCCAAGGGTGGGACCCTCCATCCATGGTTAACGAAAACAGTTAAAGATAATATCGAACTTAAAGAAAAAGCCTATAATTACCCAAAGATGGGAGGCTGGTCAGAAGATTGGACAGAATATAAAAACAGCAAAGAATGACTAAAAAATTGATAAAAAGGTAAAATTAGAGTACGAGAGAAATTTAGCTAGAAATATAAAGACAGATAGTAAGAGTTTCTACAGATACTTAAAAAAGAAGAGTTAGCAAAGTGAGCGTTGGTCCTATAAAAAGTGAGTCTGGGGAATTAATAATAGATAATAAGGAGATGACAGATGAATTGAACAGATATTTTGCAATGGTCTTCACTATTGAAGATACAAGTAATATCCCAGTGTTAGCTGTAAGTCAGGAAATGGAAGGGAGTGAGGAACTCAAGAAAATTACAATCATCAGAGAAGTGGTACTGAACAAATTGTTGGAGCTGTGGGCTGACAAGTCCCGAGGTCCTGATGGACTTCATCCTAGGGTCTTAAAAGAAGTGGCTAGTGAGATAGCTGATGTGTTAGTTTTAATTTTCCAAAATTCCCTAGATTCAAGGAAAGTTCCGTTAGATTGGAAAATAGTGAATGTAACTCCTTTATTCAAAAAGGGAGGGAGACAGAAAGCAGGAAACTACAGGCCAGTTAGCTTAACATCTGTCTTGGGGAAAATGTTAGAAGCTGTTATTAAAGATGTTATAGCAGGGCATTTAGAAAAATTTAAGGTAATCAGGCAGAGTCAACATGGTTTTGTGAAAGGGAAATTATGTTTAACCAATTTATTGGAGTTCGTTGAGGGAGTTACATGTGCTGTGGATAAAGGGGAACCGGTTGATGTATTGTACTTAGATTTCCAATAGGCATTTGATAAGGTGCCAGAAAATAAAATTTTGCAGAAAATAAAAGCTCATGGTGTAGGGGTTACATATTGGCATGGATAGAAGATTGGTTAGCTAACAGGAAACAGAGAACAGGCATAAATGGGTCATTTTCTGGTTGGCAAGAAGTAATGTGTGGTGTGCCACAGGGATCAGTGCTGGGCGTCAACTTTTTATAATTTATATAAATGACTTCGATGAAGGGACCAAAGGTATGGTTGCTAAATTTGCTGATGACACAAAGATAGGTAGGAAAGCAAGTTGTGAAGAGAACATAAGGAAGCTACAAAGGGATATAGATACATTAAGTGAGGGGCAAAGACCTGGCAAATGGAATATAATGTGGGAAAGTATGAAATTGCCCACTTTGGCAAGAATAATAAAAAAAGAAGCATATTATCTAAATGGTGAGAGATTGCAGAGCTCTGCGATGCAGCGAGATCTGGGTGTCCTAGTGCATGAATCACAAAAGGTTAGTATGCAGCTACATCACGTAATTAGGAAAGCTAATAGACGTTATCATTTATCGCAAGGAGAATTGAATACAGTAGTAGGGAGGTTATGCTTCAGCTAGGTGCGATCACATCTGGAGTACTGTGTACAGTACTGGTCTCCTTATTTAAGAATGTAAATGTGCTGGAGGCAGTACAGAGAAGGTTTACTAGACTAATACCTGGAATGGGTGGGCTGTCTTATGAGGAAAGGTTGGACAGGCTTGGCTTGAATCTGCTGGAATTTAGAAGAGTAAGAGGCGACCTGATTGAAACATATAAGATCCTGAGGGGTCTTGACAGGGTGGATGTGGAAAGGATGTTTCCCCTTGTGGGAGAATCTAGAACTAGAGGTCACTGTTTAAAAATAAGGGGTTGCCCATTTAAGACAGCGATGAGGAGAAATGTTTTCTCTCAGAGGGTTGTGAATCTTTGGAATTCTCTTCCTCAAAAGGCAGTGGAAGCAGAGTCTTTGAATATTTTTAAGGCAGAGGTCGATAGAGTCTTGATAAGCAAGGGGATGGAAGATTATAGGGGGTAGGTGGAAATGTGCAGCAATCAGTTCAGCCATGAACTTACTGAATGACGCAGCAGGCTTGAAGGGCCGAATGGCCTACTCCAGCTCCTAATTCGTACGCTCGTATTCAAATTCCAACATGGCTAGTTGCGCTATTGAATTCAAGAAATCCAGCAATTTGTGGCCTGGCACCAGGAAGCAACCCGATTGCTTCATTAATTGATCCCTTCAGGAAGAAAGCCTGGCACAGTAGTTGGTCTGAGCTACACGTGTCTCCAGTCTTAATGCCCTCTGAAGTAGCCTAATAAGCCACTCAGTTGTTAACAATGACGACCCCAAGTCCAAAAATAAACGAACAAAAATTGGATGGGCCTATTAATTACTAGTTATTTTATCACTACAAGACTTAGACATTCTCAGCCCAGTCATTTCTTCTTTTTCTTCCTTTTTTTAATGGCACGAAGGAGGCCTTTCGGCCCATCGAGTCCATGCCGGCTCTCACAGAGCTATTCAGTCTGTCCCACTCCCCCGCTCTATCCCTGTAGCCCTGCAATTCTATTTCCTTCAAATGGCCATCAATTTCCTTTTTTTCTTTTCAATCCTGGCATGGTTCAACAACATCTGGGGACTAATAAAGAAGCATTTTGGGGGTAGAGGGGGGTTGGTGGTGAAAGATCGTGTGGTACTGTTTAAAAAGGAACAGGCAGCTCTCTTAATGTGCCAGACAACTTTCCCCCCTCCACCAACACCAATAAAACAGATTAACGTGTACCTCATTGCTGTTCTTGGAATAACATGTGCCTACCGGCTGCAGAATTTGCCTGATAACAATAGTCATAGCAGCTCAAAGTAAGCCACTGTACATGAAGTGCTTTGAGTCATTTCTGAGAAATTTGATATGGGTTCCATAATTGCATGTCTTTCGTTTTTTTACCCAATTGCTTATTTTTTTATGAGACTGCCAAGGGAATCAGACAGATAATGACTCGTAAGGTTACTCAGAAACAAATCTGTCTGATAGGTTACAAAATAAAACACACTGTCAATCATTCACAATCTTATCAATTGAGATCACCTTAGAACTGGCTACAGATTCTACTTCACCTGCAGAGAGGTGGATACACATCAATTCCTAGACCGCCAAAGAACCAGGTACATACTAAACAGCAGGCGCAATAATCCAATTTCTGACAGGTCCACAGTATTCCATGGCACTGTTAACAATTGAACAACCAGCTTAGTTGGGACCTTGAAGGGTAGACCTGTCTCTGGAGGCTGGAATCTACTCCGGGTAATCCCGCAAGCCAAGTGGGGCAGAGTGATCCATAGAGAAGCAGCAGAAAACCACCGATCTTCTATGCTTACTAACTGTATGGTTTTATCTGGTTGAACACGATCAATGCCTAATGACTTGCTTCTTCACTAAATGTCCTGATGAGGAGAGAATGTGCACTCCATAACAAGCAAACAGAAACTGTACCTGTGCGGTTTCTCAGTAGTCTGGTCTGAGACTCTTAAGCACAGTGATGGATTTCTGTATGTGTTCGACATCTCAGTGATAAAATTGGAACTATTAGAACCATGATTATAAAACAAATCCAAATGCCTACCTAATTTGAGCCCCAAAATCACTGCTCAAACTCATTTAAAAACCAGAAACTTCTGATATATAAAGCTATCAGCAGAATAATCTGCAATGATCAAGAATCAGCTAGTTTTCTGCCACTAGGAATCAGCCCAGCTCTTGAAAGAATTCAATTGCAATCATTCATGCAGCTTATAGTATATTGTGCTAAGCTTCACTTCAGTATAGTTGCAATGAAATATTCGCAAAGTGACACTGCTTCAGAAAATCTAGCTCTTCTCAACACCTTCTCAAAGGGAAAATAATTTCCATCCAATTCAAAAATGCAGCACCAAATTACAAATTATATTCAAATTGTTACAATAATTGTTACATTGAAATAGTCATCCCTTAAATGCAATCCGCTCAGTTCCAAATTTGAATTTCTCCTCTTGTTCCAACATTTTCAGCTCTTTTTGTTTTGTTGATGCTATTATAGTCATAGTTCCTCTAAATTTTCTTCCCTTGTTCCTCCTAAGCAACAAATATTCCCTTTTAAATCCTCTTCCTCCTGCTTGCTGCATTCCCATTTAACAATGTGATTACCTGGAGCCAGATGACTCTGAATTGGCTATCAGTGCAGTCTGAAGTTCAGTCGCTAATGCAGCCAATCGAGATACTCCACAATGTGTAGGATGCCTCTCAACTGTGACAACAGGGAACAACGGAGCAGCGAGGGAGACCAAATATGGTCTCCGTGGAGTGAGAAATTTGGTAATTTAAAAAAAACATGCTTTGTAAGTAAAAACACAGGTTTTCAAGAAGAAGAAATGCAGGAACACTTTGACCAAATATGTCCTCTCCCTAGATTTTGCTTCTCCTTTAGTCTCGAAGTCACTCTATGCAATGTTATCATACAGATGACGAGGGGGGTGAGAATGGGCCAGCAGTGGGCTAGAAAATTATTGTAGAACCTGCAACATAGATACATAGGCATAGGAGTAGGCCATTTAGCCTCTCTGCCATTCAGTGAGATCATGACTGATCTGCAATCTAACTCCATATACTCGCCTTTACCCCATATCGCATAATAGGTTTGCTTAACAAAAAACTATCAATCTCAGATTTAAAATTAGCAATTGATCTAGCATCACAGTGGTTAGCACCGCAGCCTCACAGCTCCAGCGACCCGGGTTCAATTCTGGGTACTGCCTGTGTGGAGTTTGCAAGTTCTCCCTGTGTTTGCGTGGATTTCCTCCGGGTGCTCCGGTTTCCTCCCACAGCCAAAAGACTTGCAGGTTGATAGGTAAATTGGCCATTATAAATTGCCCCTAGTATAGGTAGGTGGTAGGGGAATATAGGGACGGATGTGGTACGAATATGTGATTAGTGTAGGACTAGTATAAATGGGTGGTTAATGGTTGGCACAGACTCAGTGGGCCAAAGGGCCTGTTTCAGTGCTGTATCTCTAAATAAATCAATTGCCATTTGCAGAAGACAGTTCCAAACATCTATCACCCTTTGTGTGAATTTCATTGCTGAAAAGTCTGGCTCTAATTTTTAGACTATGAACCCTAGTCCTAGACTTCCCAACCAATGGAAATCGTTTTTCTCTATCTACCCTATCTGTTCCCCTTAATATCTTGAAAACTCCAATCAAATCACCCCTTAACCTTCTAAATTCCAGAGAATACAACCCTAGTTGGTGGAATGTGCAGACAAGTGGCAGATGAAATTCAATGCAGAGAAAGGTGAAGTGATTCATTTTGGTAGGAAGAACATGGAGAGACAATATAGAATAATGGGTACAATTCTAAAGGGGGTGCAGGAGCAGAGGGACCTAGGTGTATATGTGCATAAGTCATTGAAGGTGGCAGGACAGGTTAACAGAGCGGTTAATAAAGCATACAGTGTCCTGGGCTTTATTAATAGGGGCAGAGTAGAACAGCAAGGAAGTTATGCTGAACTTGTATAAGACACTAGTTCGGCCTCAGTGGAGTATTGCGTCCAGTTCTGGGTGCCGTACTTTAGGAAAGGTGTGAGGGCTTTGGAGGTAGTACAGAAAAGATTCAAGAGAATTGTTCCAGTGATGAGGAACTTCAGTTATGACGATAGATTGGAGAAGTTAGGACTGTTTTCCTTGGAGAAGAGAAGGCTGACAGCTGATTTGATACAAGTATTCAAAATCATGAGGGGTTTGGACAGAGTAGATAGAGAGAAACTGTTCCCACTCGTGAAAGGATCAAAAACGAGAGGGCACAGATTTAAAGTATTTCATAAGAGAAGCAAAACTGACATGAGGAAAAACGTTTTCACGCAGCGAGTGGTTAAGGTCTGGAATGCACTGCCTGAGAACTTGGTGGAGGCAGGTTCGATTAAAGCATTCAAAAGGGAATTAGACAGTTATATAAGAAGGAAGAATATGCAGGGTTATGGGGAGAAGGCAGGGAAATGGAACTGAGGGAATTGCTCATTCGGAGAGCCAGTGTGGACACAATGGGCCGAATGGCCTCCTTCGGCACTGCAACGATTCTGTGATTCTGTGAATTTCCACTCCTAATTTAACCCTTGGGGTCCAGGTATCATTCTGGTAAATCTACACTGTACTCCATCCAAGGCCAATATCTCCTTCCTATGGGGTGGTGCATAGAACTGCCCACAGTACTCCAGGTGTGGTCTAACCGGGGCTTTGTATAGCTGAAGCATGAGCTCTATCCCTTTGTACTCTCGTCCTCTAGATAGAAAGGCCAGCATTCCATTGGCCTATTTGATTATTTTCTGTGCCTGTTCATGGCATTTAAATGATCTATGGACCTGGACCCGTAAGTCTCTTTGGACTGCCACTATTTTCAGCTTTTCACCATTTGGAAAGCAGCCTGTTTTATCCTTTTTAGGTCCAAAGTGGATGACGTAATGTTTACCTACACTGGAAACTATTTACCATAGTTTTGTCCAGTTACTTAATCCGTTCTGAAGAAGGGTCACTGACCTGAAATGTTAACTCTGCTTCTCTTTCCACAGCTGCTGCCAGACCTGCTGAGTAGTTCCAGCATTTCTTGTTTTTATTTCAGATTTCCAGCATCTGCAGTATTTTACTTTTACTAAATCTATCAATATCTCTTTGTAATTTTGTGCTTCAAACATTTTTGTTTCATCAGCAAATTTGGATATGTGGCTTTCTATTTCATCATCTAAGTCAAGCATAAATATGGTGAATATCGCCGTTCTTATACTGCCTCTGGGTCAAAAACCTGGAATTCCCTCCCTAACAGCACTATGGGTGTACGTAACCATATGGACTGCAACGGTTCAAGAAGGCGGCTCATCACCACCTTCTCAAGAGCAATTAAGGACGGGCAATAAATGCTGGCCTTGCCAACGACACTCACATCCCATGAACAAATAAATAAAAAGAATTTTGAGGCCCCAACACAGATAATTGCAGGATACCATTAGTCACATCCTACCAATTCGATATCTGTCCATTAACCCTACTCTCAGACTCCTGCCATTCAACCAATTTCCTCATCATGTGAATAATTTGCCTTCAATTCCACTAACTTCAACTTTAACTAACAGTCTCGCATGAGGGATTTTATCAAATGCCTTCTGGAATTCTGTATAAAAACATTCATAAACATTCCCCTGTCCACTACTTTAGTGACCTCTTCAAAAAATCCTATCAGACGCGCCAGTCATTACCCAATCTTTACACATTCATACTGGCTGTTTGATCAGCTGAAAATTTTCAAGATGTTCAGTCACTCTATCCTTAATTATAGACACTAGCAATTTTTTGACAACAGATGTTAGGCTAACTGGTGTTTTTTCTGTTTTCTCTCCCTCACCTTTCTTAAATAACAGAATGGCATGAGTAATTTTCCAATCTAAAGCAACGGTTACAAAATCGATAGGAAAGTGGAGTTGAAACTGAAGATTAGCCATGATCATATTGAATGGCAGAACAGGTTCGACAGGCCGTACGGTCTACTCCTGCTCCTATTTCTTATGTTCTTATGAAATAACTTTGGAAGCTTATAGTTAGGGCATCTACAATGTTCTCACCTACTTTCTTTAAAACTACGATAGAAACATCCTGGTTCTGGGGACTTGCCATTATTTTCTTCATTGCTGTCATTTTGCTTGTTCATTTTGGTGAGTCCCTGTCCCTGATTATATTAGTTTTCTGGGATGTTAAGTATCCTGACCTCTTCCTCTCCTGATGCTATTTCCTTATTTTCATTGACAATTTCACCGTTATCAATTTTCAAGGGGTCAACATTGCTCCTAACCATCCTCATTTTCCTAATATAACTGTAAACAATATTGTGTTGATTCTGATACTCCGTACAAGTTTCTTTTCGTACTCCCTTTTTGCAGCTCTTGCTATCTGTTATGTTCTTTGTATCTGTGCTACGTTTTGCATTTTTGTATGCCTTTTCTTTCAGTTTTATCTTGTCTGTTATCCCTTTAGTTGTCCATAGCTGTCATTTTTGGCAAGTAGAGACTTGGCCCTCAGGGGTATAAATTGGTTCTGTATCACATTAAACTGCTTGTCGAACACCTCTCACAGGTCTTTTGTAATTTTACCCATTAACAGATTTGCCCAATTTACTGGGACTATCTTTGTATCATCCCATTATCTAATTACCTAAATCTAGAATCTTAGTAGCTGTTTCGCGTTTCTCCCTTTCAAGCATTACATTAAACTCGATAGTATTATGATCGCTATTCGATAAACGTTCACCTACCAGTAGGCTGTTAACTAAATCTAAGTCATTACTCATTATCAAATCTAAGACATATTGGTGCAGAAAACTAATCCGGTACACTCAAGAAATTCACTACTCTTCCGACATCTGGTAGTCTGTTTATCCCAATCGAAATAGAAGTCAAAATATTTTATTGAAACCACTTTGCTTTTGCTACATGCTTGTTTAAGCTATGCATTTATACAATCTACCACTTCACAACTGCTACCAGGGTGTCTATACACAACTGTCACGATAGTCTTAAATCTTTTTCTATTTCTTAACCCTACTTATAAAGTCTCTACTGCCTGCTTACCTCTTCTCCTGCTCCTCAGAATAACATTTTCCTAAATTTGTATCTTTCCCTGAAAGTTGTAATCCTACAAAAGACTCTTGATGTGCATATCCAAAAAGCCTCCTGCCTGTTTTGGGCAGGGTTGCTGGCCTGTATGAAAGTGCACAAGGTCCCCAATAGAATTTCAACTGCTGGCTGTACATGTTTCAGGTGAGAAACAGACAGCTGGCAGTTAAAAGTTTCCCTCAACCCCCACTCCCCGTGTTGTTTACATTCGTGCAGAGAAAAAGCAAAAGCCAAAGGAAAAGTAAGTTTGAATTCTTTACGTTATATTTGATGAACATAAGGAGGTTGAACCCAAAAAAATGGCTCATATGGCAGCAATGTTTGGCTTACAGCACTGTCATAGGCAAAATCTCTCCTTTATACTGTCAATCAGAAGCAAAATTGGTGAGGGTAATGACTAAAGGAAAGGTGAATATCAGGGCTGCAAAGCACTGAAATGACCTTTGATCCTCTAGCTGTAATTTTGCTAGTGATTTAACATGGAAAACTTTCACTCACATTACTCTGGTAAACGGGCAAGGATTCTGCAGCCAGCTGTGAAGATTGTCAAAATGGCCAATATTCTTATTGATTCTGTTTGTAAAGCACTTCACAATAATACAGCCTCAACCTTTACACATCTCATGTTTAAGAATTAAAAGAATAATCTTAAACTACTGGAGATGCTTGAATGCTGCAACAATGTAAGAAATTAAGGATTAAAAGGCATCCAGCTCATCAGAGTTGCTTGATAATTTGTTCTATCTGTGGTCTCAAGCTGATCATTTGAGTTCTCCTTGCCCAAACACCTATCTCGCTCATCCCTGCTGAATCAGATATTCATCCATTTTCTCTAACAGTGTTTCAACTGAGTGCACGGTGCTAGGTGTGCATACGTTAATGGCCTTTCTCCTCCATCTCTCTTCCCTTTTCTCCGTTCCACTGCTGAAGAATATTCCACTGCTGAACCAGTAGGTAACAGTTTCACGAGTGCTATCCATGTTGATGATGTTTGAATGTTTTTTGCTTCGTTAATACCAATCAATGCTTTAAGAGAATGTTGGACCAGGAAATTGCAGGATAATGTTTAGATAGTTTAGAGATACAGCACTGAAACAGGCCCTTCGGCCCACCGAGTCTGTGCCGACCATCAACCACCTATTTATACTAATCCTACACTAATCCCATATTCCTAACACATCCCCACCTGTCCCTATATTTCCCTACCACCTACCTATACTAGTGGCAATTGATAATGGCTAATTTACCCACCAACCTGCAAGTCTTTTGGCTTGTGGGAGGAAACCGGAGCACCCGGAGAAAACCCACGCAGACACAGGGAGAACTTGCAAACTCCACACAGGCAGTACCCAGAATTGAACCCGGGTCGCTGGAGCTGTGAGGCTGCGGTGCTAACCACTACGCCACTGTGCCGCCCCTGTATTCTTATTTGACCTCTACTTCTTTCCAGCACCTCAGCAATTAAGGCCTGTAGCCCATGTACTTGAAGGCAGGGCCCAGCAAGCCACCTGATTTCCCTCTGATCGGTGCTGATTCTGCAAACCTCGGGAACCATCAGCAAAGGTTTGATGGTCGTCCCTCAGTAGAGTTGATGAGCCTCCTACTTCATTGCTTGGACAGAGAGGCCTGCTCGCCATCCATAATGGGCCCAAACATTAACCTGTTGAAAGACTCAGTTTAGTGTTACACCTACACTAAAAAAAATGCTGAAGATTCTGCCCTTCAGCTGTGTCTCCTCTGTCATCTGGTGTTTATGATATACCATTCATTGCTCACAATGTTTGTTATTTTTCTTAGAAAATGTGGGTTGTCTTCCAATGATCAATGTTAAATCTAGAGTAATTCTGACAGGTTTGTAAATGCTTGTGGGACTCTTTCAATTGTAACCCTTTCTTCAGAGGAACATGCCTTCATACACAAATTGGTGCCACCTTCAGACTTGGCACTGCTTGCATAGGCACAATACACAATAGAGCAAATTGTAACCCCTTGCATTAATGAGAACATTTGAGTGGAGGGTGGGGAGAGGTCAAATCAGAGACCATGCACTGTGCTCTGGTTTGACTTAGCACTAGTGGCAGCTAGTATTTTAACTGCAGGTTTCAGGAGGTCTGTGAGGCCCTTGCCTGAGACAAGCAAAGGCATTAATAAAATACCAAACTACGGGTCTGCTAGCACGCAGCTATTGTTGCAAGGTTGACCCCTTTTCAGGAAAACACAGTGTAAAAGAGCAGCAGGGCCAGAAGAGGGCTGAAAAGGGAAGTCACCTTCCTTGTGGTTTCCTTGTGTGCCTGCAGGAGTAGGAGTGGGGGCTAGAACCTTGCCTTCCTTTCCCTGACTGCAATTGCCTATTGCCCATCCCTCTATCCCTTCCCTCCTACCTGACTGCTAGATGCCCCTGCCACGCTCTTCCAAATCCCACTTGCCACCTGACATGATTGATGCTGGACTTGGAAGGAGGCAGGCTTGGTATATTGATGCCCAAGAATTAAAATGGCCATTTACACTTCATCGAGACACATCTTTTGTTTCTTTACTTGGCCTTGCACCATAAAACCTTTTGTCATTTAATTTCTCCTGTGCTCCACCCTATCACAGACCTGCCCTTTTGTTCTTCTTCCTCCCTCCCCTCTTTCACCTGCTCAAAACCTATTGCATTTCTAACCTTTGCCAGTTCTGATGAAAGGTCATGAAACGTCAACTCTGCTTCTCTCTCCACAGATGCTACCAGACCTGCTGAGTATTTCCAGCACTTTCTGGTTTTGTTTCAGATTTCCAGCATTCACAGTATTTTGCTTTTGTGTTGAAATGGGCTGGGCTTTTCATCAGCTTGTCCTGACAGTCCCACAGTCATCCCTCACACTCAGCTAAAATCATGGGTAATGCACTGAAAGTCCTCTTTTGGTACTACAAATTTTAATGATACTAGGGCTCTACTATTCTCTCACCACAGTCCTAGAATCTTAGGAACTTACAGCATAAAAGAGGGACATTTGAGCCATCTTGCCTGTACTGGCTCTTTAAAAGAGCAGTCATGCTTAGTCCTACATCCTCACTTTTTGGCCTTTATACTATAAGTTCCTCATCCTCAAGTACCTGTCAAACCTCCTTTTACAATTATTTAAAATTATTTATGAAATCAGCTTCCATCACCTTTTCAGGTAGAGCGTTCCTGACAACTCAATGAAAGTTTCTCCTCATCTCCTCTCTAGATCTTTTGGCAATGATTTTGAATCCATACACTCAAGTTATTGACAGACTTGCCAGAGGGGATAATTTTTCTCCATCAAAACCTCTCATCATCTTGAAAACCTCGATCAGGTCACCTCAGCCTTCTCCGTTTCAAGAAGAACAAGCCCAACTTTTCCAATCCCTCCTCATAACTGAAATTTTGCATCCTAGTAACATTCTGGTAAACCTCCTCTGCATCCTTTCTAAGGCCATTACATTTTTCCTGAAATTTGATGTTGAGAATTGGCTACAATACTACAAGTGAGGCATAACCAATGATTTATAAATTTCCAGCATGATCCAGCTTTCATATTCTGTTCCTCTCTTTATAAATCCAAGTCACACCTGTGATTTTTGTTTAACCACCTTATTAACTTGTCCTGCCACCTTTAAGGATTTATGTATATGGACACCTCTGCTCATCTACACTTTTCAAAATCATGCCATTTATAATGTGCTGTGTTTCCATATTAGTCCTCTCAAAGTGCATTGCTGCAAACTTCTCCGTATTGAACGCCATCTGCCATGCTTCTACCCATGTCACCATGCTCTACATGTCATTGCTTTGACCAGGTGAGAAAGGTGTCTAGGGGTCCCTCTCAGCCTTCACCTGGTCTTAACGGAACAGGGTTTAATTTTAAACACAATGTTTTTAGCTTCCCCTTGGTGAATCCTTGTTCACCGCTTTCCAATTATAAGGCAACGAAACTAGCACAAACAGGCTTTCTTAGCTTTAACGAAGAAAAGTTGAAATTTATTCAACTTAAACTCTAATTTGGTTAATGCCTACGGATACACGACGCGCCCATGCTAGTATGCATATGCCATACGCACATGCAAATAGAGACAGAAAAGAGAAGAAAAAATAAAGTGGAACAATATCTAAAGAGTTTTTGTTATGGCTCTTCAAGCTCACTGTAGAATCCTTGATTGTAGGTAGATCTTGCTTTCCATTGGGGCCCAGTATTCTTCTTAAACCTTATTCGCTATCGAAGACTTTTCTCTCTTGGGGTTCATGTATCTTCAGTGGATTCAGAGGCTTGTGTCGAAAGAGATGGGATCAGACAGGAGAGATCTTCTCAGTCCAGGAGAAAACAGACACTCTCAGTTCAAACTGTTTGTACAATTCAGAAAACCCAGGTTGCCAAGCAGGTTAGTCATGTGACTAACTGGTCTGAGGACGTCTTGGATTATATCACCTTAGCAGTCTCTGGAATGCTCCTTTTACACACACTACCTGGTGATCAAAGTCCACTGTGTCAGGGAATGGTCATTTGTCCTTCCAATCACCATCTGTTAATATGCAAATGTCGTTTCCAGTCACGGCTAATCTGTTTAAAAAGTCCTTTCTTCGCTACTGTAACAGTTTAAAATCAATGTTCATGACAAAATTAATGTGCCTCATTCTTGGCAGTTGGGGGCCTAGCATGATGTCATCCTGAAGCCCATAACTATCCTCATCACTATCTACTACTTTGCTAAGTTTATCATCCACAAACTTTATAATGCTGCTCCCTACATCCAAGTCTAGGTTGTTTATAAAAATTTCAAAGGACCCAAAACTGACACTTGGGGAACACCACTGTGAATCCCCTTCCATTACCGTGAATAAATCTTCTAAACATTAGGAGAGTTTGTATTTATCAGTGGGATCGTCTTTGGCCTTAGCTGACCCCAGACTACAGATTCTATTTATGATGATGATGGAGAGGATGTGGAGGAAAGGAACTGAAAAACATTTGATGTCTTGCAGATGAGTTGTGGGATATTTAAGGAACTTCTCAGCTTCTCCGATTTGAAAGTAATTGCAGAAAATTTCTATGTTTTGATTATGTTCTAAATGGCACCATGTGAATATGTCTCCTGCACAGGGAGGCCAAAGACTTAATTCTAACATCATGCTCATAAGCACCAATTAGAAAAAAGCTGCACCTGAACTGGAGTGGGGGATACATGAAGAAATCTTACAGGAGTATAATCAAGATAAAAAGCAGATTTCCGCCAATAGCATTCAGGTATTTTCACACCTGGATTAAGAAATACCTTTGGAGGGAAGGGTAAGCAGCTCACATAACACTCCAGAAATTGCTGGAATGTACATTTTATGATGAGCAATGTGAATTGGACTTTTTACTTCACCCTTCAGAGAATGCTCCATTTGTGTCAGAAATTGCTGGAAATGTGAATTGATAACAGCACAGTGATGTCAACATCGCATCTGGGACCTCATGAACGTTGTGCCCAACATTTTATCACCTTAACCAATTAATTTTAAGATTAGAGAAATAAAGAGAGAATGGTGCAGAAGGAGATAGGGTGAATTTGAGTTAAATTAGATGCAGAGAAAGGAAGAGAATGAATAAAGAAAGAGAAAAAGAGACTGGAAGTAAAAAATGAAAAGAACAAGCAGAAGAGGACAAGGTGTGCAAAATGTACCTTTATACAGTATCCCAAAATTCTATACTGAAAGAAATCCATCTAATTTGTAGTTCTGGGTTTCCAAAACAGCAATCTTAACCACAAACGCTAATAGTCTAGTGGCAATGACGCTGTTAATCGTGGTTTTTAACCCTAATCCTAACACTAACTACGAAACCTTAACATTAACTGTAATAAGTCTAGTACAACATCATTGTAAATAATGGGATTTTAACACTGATTCTTTAATCCTATTTATGCTCGGAAGGAGCCGTGATGAAATAAACAATGAAATGGCAGAATTATGAAATAAAAGTCAACTGTTGAACTGAACCACAAGAAAATGGGCACATTTGTACCACAGACAAAATGGAGTATAGGTCAGGTGACCCCTCCTGTACTGTCAATAAACAAGCCTGTCTGCAAAGACGAAACTCATTAACTGCGTCTGAATTAACTCTGGGGAAAACACATTGGGCTGGATATTATTCGCATGCCGCACTCTGCAGTGGCGTGCTTTGAACTCAGCGGCCTTCCAACATGGAAGGGCCTCCACACAGCCCCTGCGATATTACGTGCGTGGGCTGATTTAAATAGAGGGGACGGAGTGGCCGCAGCCGCTGCGTCCCTGGCAATGGTGTCCAACACCACCACGCAGGCACCGGCAACATTTTTAAAGGGCTTTAAGCCCTTAACACAGATTTTAATTTATAAAGTTATAGTAGTGCCGATTTTATTAAAATAAACAATTATGATATGGAGGCCCTTCCGCAACCACACCCCCCCCCCCCATTGGTCTTTTAATTGGCTTTCATTGACAATGCTCACTTTATTCCCTACCCAAACTTACCCCCCAACCTTCTATCATTTTCCCTTCAACCCCTTCCCAACATTCCCACAACCTATCAACAGTGTTTTCCCACTCCCCCACCCCTTCTACCCTGAAAATTTTATTCCTCCCCCTTCCCCACCAGGTTCTCACCTCGGAAGGCTCACCAAGTACCAACGGCAGCTGTAAAATCGGTGTAGGATGGACGCCACCTGCAGGCAGGTTTATTTGCATATCATTTAGGTTCATTTTAACATGCAGATGAAAGACTCACAGCCAGGCGGTGGGGGGGGCCGCACCAAAGTACCCCTGCCACCAGTAATATGCGACAGGCCCTTCCCAACGTCGCAGGTGGAGGCAGGCCTCTCCTTGAAGAATTTTACCATCTCCCCCCGCCATGATCTGCGGCATCAAGGGACTGGTAAAATTCAGCCCATTGAAATGGAAAAAAGCCTATTTCATGTTAATGACTCCTACCTACAGAAATGGGACTAATAAAGGCTCTGTAGACGGACTGGCTCCACAGCTCAAACCAAGATGAATAGGTGTGAAGTAGCACCATTGTAATAGAATGGTCCCCATCCAGACGCAAACAGATAGTAATGTTTTCCGTATCCTGGACCATTTTATGGTCACACCAGGGGAAAGGGCTCTTTGTCACCAGAGAGTGACTCAAATGTGACGAATTTTTACCTTGAAAGGTAGCTCTGTGGAAAGAGAGGGGAAATCAACCAAAGACAACAGAAAACTAGTTCCAGCCGGAGGCTGTGAGATACAGTCCAGCTGAGCAGAAAAACGGTGCTGAATAACAACTTGAACAAATTGGGAGGCGCAAAGTGGAAGCCACCCACACTGCCTACCACCTGTCTGTAATAAACCACTAACACTATTTCTAACACTAAACCTAATCCTAACACTAACCCTAAACACTATCCACAATCTTAACAGATAACCCTGATCCTAATCACAACCCTAACCCTTAAACAAAATCCTAACCACTAACCCTATCCTAACTACTAACTTTAATCCTAACCCCTAAACCTAACATGCTAACCCCAGCCTTGAACCCAAACATCTTAAACACTAGACCCAATCAGTAACCCCATATAACTAATAAATCCAATAGGGAATTCAGGAGAAACTTATTTAACCAAAGGGTGGTAAGAGTATGTAACTCAGTACCACATGTAATAGTTGAGGTAAATTGCGTAGATGCATTTATGGAGAAGCTAGATAAACACAAGAACAATAAACAATAGAAGGATCTGCTGTTCGGGTTAGATGAAGATGGGTGGAAAGATGTTCACACAAGGCAGCAAGTGTGGAGCATAAATGGAGCATAAACCAGTTGGGTCAAATGGCCTCTTTCTGTGCTGTAGTCTTGATGATGATGATAATATAGCTTTGCAGCTTGAAAATTATTGCCTTATGACACTAACAGGTGTATGGATGGCAAAACTGCCCAAACAGATAAAAATAAGTTTTAAAAATCACTAGGATCAATTCACTACTTGGTGTAATGAGATTCCACAGCTTCTTTTGTTGGGCCTCCAAGGTTGAGTTTCATGATAGGACCATAAATCACATCGTTAACAGAGGCCTTACGACATGAATTACCAGCCTGAAATGGCAGTGCCACGATTAATTCACATTAACAGCAATTTCATGACATGCAATTAATTTCAATGGTGAGGCTGTCATTTTTGTTTGGCTTTCTCAAGGCTAATGGTACCAACGATCATCCAGCAATTGTGGAGAATTGAAACCCATGGTGTACCTCTTCTTTGCTATAAATTACTGGATTATTTTTCATGACCTAATAATGGTGCCGTTATTTTTCCAGCCATTTCTAGGCCAACATTTTAACAATATCTTTTTCCATCATTGAATTAGAAAATCTTATTTCTTGTTTTAGGGATGTTGTTTTTGGTCAAATTGGCTACTGTATTCACCAACATAATACTGACTACAGTTCAGAAGTAATTCACTGGCTGCAAAGCAGTAATGAGGTGAAAGGGGTAGTATACATTAAATGCAAATTCTTTCTTAGAGTTATGAGCACACATGAGAAAATGGCACACCAACTTCCACTTGGTGTACCCATCTAAAAAGACTGGGAAGTCCGAAAATTGTGTTCAAAAATCCTTTCCCATATCATGTAGCATTCAGCTTTTCAGAACACACTACAGCAGCCTAATATCACACCCCAGTTCAACACTGTCCTTATTTTTTCAGAGAAAACATTATATATGAATGAGTACATTTCTACCAGCACGTTTTTATCACAATAATGTTGCACATGCTGTTTTCAGTATGTGTTTGGAACATTTTGACGTGAATGTGCATCAGTTTTTGATCAGTTAAACGCTGTAACTTATTAAAAATTAGAAAAGGATTTCTAAGTATGCATACGCTAAATAGCTTTCAACACCAGCTCTGTACACCAATATTTTTAACTCTTATTTTCTCCTCATCCCGCCACAAATTAAACATGTGTCATTTTAGTTAAATTAATTTTTTTAAGGTGCAGCTTAAATGCTACATTTCTTAATGTATAGCAGCTGTTGTTTATATGTGCAACACAGAAATAACAGCAGTAATTTGTTAACAAATTAATAGAGTGCTGGCTTGATAAAGAAATTGTTTTGACAGTGTGAGTGATGGCTCCTTTCAAATAATATATAATGAGCTTTCAAATCTGCTGGCAATGTTATACTGCCACTACGGTTATGCTGGAAAAGTGACATGGGTCTGGCACTAAGGGACTAAAGTTGATAAACTGGCCTACTGTCATGTGGAAAGTGGTAGCCTAAAGTGCCATGGTTAATTAGTGCAGCATCAACTGTAGTTCACAATTCCAAAGGAGGTTTAATGTAGCAGTATAACACATCCCCTTCAACCACTACCATCAAACGCAGATTAACCAGTCTTGCATCTCACTGCTGTTTGTCAGCAATTTGTTGTATGTGAAATACTTTGAGATATTTCTGAGATGTGGTAAGATGCTATGTAAATGCAATTCTTCTTTTCATAAGAACATGCAAATATACAAAAATATGGACAAGAAAGGGTCGGCTTGTCCATCAAGCCTGTCCCAAACAGTCATGATGCAACTAAGCATGCAGACACCCAGGGCTGGATTTTGTAGTCCCGCCGCCAGGACTGGCAGTGGTCGTGGAAAATGGCATCCACCCCGCATGGGACCCACGCCACCATGCTGCCCCAACTCTGCAGCGGCAACCAATTTACATAGGCACAGCGGCTGCCACCCCCCACCAATCACATGGTGGGGATAGCATTGGCGACACCGTTTACGGCGTCACCAATGTGTAAGCAGGTGCTGGCGCCATTTGTGAAAGACTGCTAGCCGTGCGAACAGTTCAAAAAAGTGCAGAGCTCACCCCTTCCACCCTTTCGCGATCCACAAAGTGAAGAGTTCACCCCTTCTCCGCTTCCCTATACACAAAGTGCAGAGTTCACCCCTTCCCCATCTTTCCTATATACAAAGGGGCGGCACAGTGGCGCAGTGGTTAGCACCGCAGCCTCACAGCTCCAGCGACCCGGGTTCAATTCTGGGTACTGCCTGTGTGGAGTTTGCAAGTTCTCCCTGTGTCTGCGTGGGTTTCCTCCGGGTGCTCCGGTTTCCTCCCACATGCCAAAGACTTGCAGGTTGATAGGTTAATTGGCCATTATAAATTGCCCCTAGTATAGGTAGGTGGTAGGGAAATATAGGGACAGGTGGGGATTTGGTAGGAATATGGGATTAGTGTAGGATTAGTATAAATGGGTGGTTGATGGTCGGCACAGACTCGGTGGGCCGAAGGGCCTGTTTCAGTGCTGTATCTCTAAAACTAAAAAAGTGCAAAGTTCACCCCCTCTCCTCTTCCCTATACACAAAGTTCAGAGTTCACACCTTCCCCGCTTCCCTATACACAAAGTGCAGAGTTCACCCCTTCTCCGCTTCCCTATACACAAAATGCAGAGTTCACCCCTTCCCCCTCTTCCCTATACACAAAGTGCAAAGTTCACCCCTTCCCCGCTTCCCTATACACAAAGTGCAGAGTTCATCCCTTCCCCGCTTCCCTATACACAAAGTGCAGAGTTCACCCCTTCTCCGCTTCCCTATACACAAAATGCAGAGTTCACCCCTTCCCCCTCTTCCCTATACACAAAGTGCAAAGTTCACCCCTTCCCCGCTTCCCTATACACAAAATGCAGAGTTCACCCCTTCCCCCTCTTTCCTATATACAAAGTGCAGAGTTCACCCCTTCCCCCTCTTCCCTATACACAAAGTGCAAAGTTCACCCCTTCCCCGCTTCCCTATACACAAAATGCAGAGTTCACCCCTTCCCCCTCTTCCCTATACACAAAGTGCAAAGTTCACCCCTTCCCCGCTTCCCTATACACAAAATGCAGAGTTCACCCCTTCCCCCTCTTTCCTATATACAAAGTGCAGAGTTCACCCCTTCCCCCTCTTCCCTATACACAAAGTGCAAAGTTCACCCCTTCCCCGCTTCCCTATACACATAATGCAGAGTTCACCCCTTCCCCCTCTTTCCTATATACAAAGTGCAGAGTTCACCCTTTCCCCACTTCCCTATACACAAAGTGCAGAGTTCACCCCTTCCCCCTCTTTCCTATATACAAAGTGCAGAGTTCACCCCTTTCCCCTCTTTCCTATATACAAAGTGCAAAGTTCACCCCTTCCCCCTCTTTCCTATATACAAAGTGCAGAGTTCACCCCTTCCCCGCTTCCCTATACACAAAATGCAGAGTTCACCCCTTCCCCCTGTTTCCTATATACAAAGTGCAGAGTTCACCCCTTCCCCCTCTTTCCTACATACAAAGTGCAAAGTTCACCCCTTCCCCCTCTTCCCTATACACAAAATGCAGAGTTCACCCCTTCCCCCTCTTCCCTAAATACAAAGTGCAAAGTTCACCCCTTCCCCCTCTTCCCTCTACACAAAGTGCAGAGTTCACCCCTTCCCCCTCTTTCCAATATACAAAGTGCAGAGTTCACCCCTTCCCCGCTTCTCTATATACAAAGTGCAAAGTTCACCCCTTCCCCCTCTTCCCTATGCACAAAGTGCAGAGTTCACCTCTTCCCCGCTTCCCGATACACAAAATGCGGAGTTCACCTCTTCCCCCTCTTTCCTACATACAAAGTGCAGAGTTCACCCCTTCCCCCTCTTCCCTATACACAAAGTGCCGAGTTCACCCCTTCCCCCTCTTCCCTATACACAAAGTGCAGAGTTCACCCCTTCTCCCTCTTCCCTATACACAAAGTGCAGAGTTCACCCCTTCCTCACTTCCCTATACACAAAATGCAGAGTTCACCCCTTCCCCCTCTTTCCTACATACAAAGTGCAGAGTTCACCCCTTCCCCCTCTTCCCTATACACAAAGTGCAGAGTTCACCCCTTCCCCCTCTTCCCTATACACAAAGTGCAAAGTTCACCCCTTCCCTATACACAAAGTGCAGAGTTCACCCCTTCCCCCTCTTTCCTATATACAAAGTGCAGAGTTCACCCCTTCCCTATACACAAAGTGCAGAGTTCACCCCTTCCCCCTCTTCCCTATACACAAAGTGCAGAGTTCACCCCTTCCCCCTCTTCCCTATACACAAAGGGCAGAGTTCACCCCTTCCCCTCCAGCAACAAATGCTGGTCTGCCAGCAATACCCACATCCCATGAAGGTTTTTTTTAAAAAGAGTGCCATTAAATCACATTGGGGGGGCTCTGAAAGGCTGAGACAAAATTCAGCCCAACATGTGCAATCTACCCAATAGAAACTCCTAACTACCTGTTTAAGCTGCTGAGGCAATGTTCTACTTAAACACTTCCTACTCCCCCAAACTTACTATACAAATCCCAAAATATCATCCATGCTGAAAACATCATCTTTACTATTTCACCTTGGCCTACTGTTCTCTGGACCATAGAGAGTCACAGCACAGAAAGAGGCCATTTAGATCCATCTAGTCCAGGGTTGTCCAACATACCGCCCACGGGCCAGGATCCGACCTGCCAAAGGTTTCATCCGGCCCACGGATGTATTTCAGAGATAAGACATTTCCTGTTGTCTTCTTCTTTCAGACCGGCTTTTTAAAACATCGCGCTGTCAGTTTCACAGCTGACAGCTGCTGCATGAAAGCGGTAAAAGCAGTTTCTGAACTTTGGACAGATTCAGGTTTTCTGACCTTTTTTTAAAAGGCTGCTGGAAAATCCCAAATCTGTCCCAAGTTGGGAAACCGCTGTTCCTGATGTCAACTGTGAAACTCAGCCCGATTTTTAAAAGAACTGACCAACCGCAAAGTTGCTGTGCTGAGCGCTCCCACTCCCTGCAACTTTCAGAGAGAGAGGGAGACAGAGGAGAGAGAGAGAGGGAGGGGGGACTGAGAGAGGGAGAGCGGGGAAACAGAGAAATGGGGGTACAGAGAGAAAGAGGGGGGACAGAGAGCGAGAGGGGAGGGACAGAGAGAGAGATAGGGCAGAGGGAGAGAGAGATGCAGAGGAGAGAGAGATTGGGGACAGAGAGAGATAGAGGCAGGGCACAGAGAGGGAGCAAGGGGGACTGAGAGAGAGGTGGGAAAAGACAGAGAGGGCAGAGAGAGAGAGGGGGAACAGACAGAGGGGGGATCAAAGAGAGAGAGAGAGGTAGGAACAGAGAGAGAGACACAGGCAGACTGACGGGGGGGGGGGGCAGAGAGGGAGAGAGAGAGAGGGGGGGAGACAGAGAAAGAGGGCGAACAGAGAGAGAAAGAGAGAGGGACAGAGAGAGAAAGAGGGGGAGACAGAGAGTGAGGATGACATGGGGGGAAACAACACAGAGACACGGGGGTGGGGGGGACAACACAGAGAGGGGAGAAACACAGGAAGAGAGAGAGTCATAGAGAGAGAGAGAGGGAAAGAGAGTGATGGAGATCACTCCCAACTGATGGACATTTATCTGGAATACTCTGCATCGCTACAACAAATGTGCGGGCAAACATTGACTACTTGTGCAAGCAAAAAAATGCCAGGTATCTCACTAAATCAGTGTCCAACATAGTGATGAGAAAGTAAGTCAATAAATTAATTTTCTCATTTAAAAATTCTTCACAAAAATGTACATTTGTTGTTGTTTTGATGAAAGATAATTATTTAATGCCAATATCTTTCCAAAATTATCTCACCGGCCCCCCAAGTAAGACAAAAGTTGCAATGTGACCCCCCCCCCCCCACCCACATGAAAAGGTTGGAGAACCCTGCTCTAGTCGGTGCCAGCTCCTTAATAGAATAATGCAAAACCTATCTCTCTGACCCACTCTTTCCCCATAGCCCTGTATGTTGCTCTATTTCAAATATTTATCTACTTTTCTCTTTACAAAATAGCAACTGGAGGGGAGGCAGTGGTGTAGTGATATTGTCACTAGACGAGTAACCCAGAGACCGAGGGGGTATTCCTCTGGGGACATGGGTTCAAGTCCCACCATGGTAGAAGGTAGAATTTGAATTCAATTACTAATACTAAAAAATCTGGAATTAAAAAGCTGGTCAAATGATGGCCATGAAACCATTGTCGATGGTCACAAAAACCCTGGCCTACTTGTGACTCCAGACCCACAGCAATGTGGTTGACTCTAAAATGCCCTCTGAAATGGCCTAGCAAGTCACTCAGTTGTACCTAACCACTAAAAGGTCAATAAGGAATGACACCGGACAGACCACCCAGCATCGACCTAGGCGCTGGAAACGACAACAGCAAACCCAGCCCGGACGACCCTGCAAATGCCTCCTTACTAACATCTGGGAGCTTGTGCCACAGTTGGGAGATCTGTCCCACAGACTAGTCAAGCAACAGCCTGACTCACCGAATCATACCTATAGACAATGTCCCAGACACCGCCATCACCATACCCAGGTATGTCCTGTCCCACTGGCAGGACTGACCCAGCAGAGGTGGTAGCACAGTGGTGGTAGTTGCCCTGGGAATCCTCAAAATCGACTCCAGACCTCATGACGTCTCATGGCATCAGGTCAAACATGGACAAGGAAACCTCCTGCTGAATATCACCCACTGCACCCCTCTCCTTCTCAGCTGATGAATCAGTACTCCTCCATGTTGAACAGCACTTGGATGAAGCACTGAGGGTGGCAAGGGCACAGAATGTACTCTGGGTGTGGGTCTTCAATGTCCATCACCAGGAGCGGCTGAGTAGCACCACTACTGGCCAAGTCATCAAGGACATAGCTGTTAGACTGGGTCTGCAGCAGATGGTGAGGGAACCAACAAGAGGGAAAAACATACTTGACTCATCCCCACCAAGCTGCCCACTGCATATGCATCTGTCCATGACAGTATTGGTAGGAGTGACCACCACACAGTCCTTGACCATCTCCAACAAGAGAGAATCTCACCATCTCCCCTTAACATTCAACAGCATTACAATCGCTTAATCCCCCACTATCAACATCCTGGGGGTTACCATTGACCAGAAACTGAACTGGAGTAACCATATAAATACAGTGGCTACAAGAGCAGGTCAGAAGCTAGTAACTCACCTCCTGACTCCCCAAAGCCTGTCCACCATCTACAAGGCACAAGTCTGGAGTGTGATGGAATATTCTCCACTTTCCTGGATGGGTGCAGCTCCAGCAACACTCAGGAAGCTCGGCACCATTCAGGAAAAAGCAACCCACTTGATTGGCACCCCATCCACAAACATTCACTCCCTCCACCACTGACGCACAGTGGCAGCAGTATGTACCATCTACAAGATGCAGCAATGCACCAAGGCTACTCAGTCAGCACCTTCCAAACCCGCAACCTCTACTACCTAGAAGGCCAAGGGCAGCAGATACATGGGAACACCACCACCGGCAAGTGCCCCTCCAAGCCACACACCATCCTGACTTGGAACTATATCGCCGTTCCTTCACTGTCGCTGGGTCAAAATCCTGGAACTCCCTTCCGAATAGCATTGTGGGTGTACCTACCCCAAATGGACTGCAGCAGTTCAAGAAGGCGGCTCACCACCACCTTCTCAAGGGCAATTAGGGATGGGCAATAAATGCTGGCCTGGCCAGCGACGCTCACATCCCATGAAATGAATAAATTAAAAAAAACTATTCCCTCTAGCAAGCATTCCATGTTCTAACAACTCTCTTTGTAAATAAATTTCTCTTAACCTCTCCTCACTCTCTTCATGTCAATCTTACATTGATAACCCCTCATCATGAAGAAATCGTCTTTACCTATTTACACTGTCAACATTTTTAAAACCTCTATTAAATCTCCTCAAATTATTATCTAGTTTTTGCTTAAAGATGTCAGTCTCTTCTTCAACCATTCTGTGTGGCATAGCATTCTGTGCTCCAACAACACTCTGCAGAAAGAACTTCTTTGTATCCTCTTTCCACAATCATTAACTGACAATCTCTTCACCTCCTCTGCTCCAGTGGAATTACTTCAATATCTCAAATCTCACTGCATAAATATGGTTCCTCATCTCAGGCATTAATCTGTTGAATCTCAGTATGGCTTTGGTATCTTAGGCATAAAAGAACACACAAAACTGCACAATAACTGTAACCATGGCCACATTTATCATTACATCTTTGCTATTATACTCCATGTACATGTTTATAACACTCAAAATGCTACTGGACTGTTTATGACTTTATCTACCTGCACTCAAACTTTCAAGGAATTATATATTTGAATCCCTAAATCTGTCTATTCTTCCATATTCTTCGGTATCATTGCATGGAATGTATTTGCCCATTCCTTGTTATTCTTCCAAAATACGTCACCTCATATTTCTCCACATTCAAGTGCACTGCCTTTTCTTTGTTGTTCTGCTAATTTAATGTCTTCCTAAAGTCTTTTACAGTTCCCATCACTTGTGCCAAACTGTTTTTGTGTCCTCAACAAAGTTTAACAGTAAGCACAAGTCCAAACATACATCGGGACCAAAGATGTACATTATGGTGCTACTTTCAGTCCTTCTTCAATCCAAGCAATATCCATTTACCCAAATAATTTGTTTCCTACCCATCAACGTGCTCCTAGATATTGTCTTATATCACACACCTGAATTTTTAGGACAAGCCTCCTGTGGGACACTTCATTGAACAACTTCTGAAAATCATTATACACGATAACTATTGCATTCACATAATCCATAAAGTCAGTTACTACTTTAAAATACTCTATTGAATTTTTCAAACACGACTTGCCTTTAACGAATCCTAGCCGGCTATCCTGGTTTATCCCATGCATCTCTAAAAACTCACTAATTTGATGATAAGTTATGAATTCTGCAGTTGTGGGAGTGGGTGGGAGGAGGTGGTGGAGTTTTAACTGTTCACGATGGATAGGTTAAAATTTCAAACATCTGAAAGCTGAACTAGACCCGCCTTTAAAATGCCCAATACCATGGAAGCAGGTGACTAACCTGCACTCGAGAGGTATTTAAATATGTTAATGAGTCTGTGTGCCTCAAATTTTAACAGACTTTTCTATTTAACAGCTGCGAGCCGAGTTTCCTGGAACTCAGGAAACATGGCAGCTGGATGAAGGTGAAAACCTTCGGATCCAGCAGGTAAGTGCCTTTCCAGTACTGCCTGTCTGCCAGGAAAAGCAGGAGTGCTTCGTCCTGGCTCTGCAAGCAAACCCATGGCCTTCTCCACAATCGGCCTCCATATCAGTGATTTCCTCAAACTCACCACACCCCCATGATCTCCCTCCCACCCCAGGATCACTTCAACAACCCCCATCCCCCGCAACAATTTCTCCAACCCGATTTCTCAACAGTCCCCCATGATCTCCCCTGTCCTCCAACCAACTTGCAATCTTTCAAGCACCATCAACGCCAGCAACCCATAATCTCCCCTCAACTCAAGATCCCCCCACCAATCTGCAAATTCTCCAACCCCCACTCCCATCACAATGTCTCCCTCCCTATCTCCCTCCTTCCCCTCCCTGGATGCCGCCTTCCAGCGTAAGCATTTCCCTCTTCCCACCACCCCAGGCAATTAGCCAGCCTCTCAATCTAGCTGGCTGCTGACTGGGAAATGGAAAAAAAAATTCAAATGAGGTCCTATCATTAAATTTGGCAGGACCTTTGTGGTACCTGCACTTCAGGCTTTCTTGGCCACCATGACTACTCCCCCAATCCATCTGCTCCCTCACTACTGCCATGTAATATTAGGTCTTAAGGGTTGGATCTCAACTGAGATTAGGCTGACTACTTTATCCTTCTCTCCCTTCTCAAATAAAGCTGAACAACTGCAGTACTCCTCCTCTCCTCCTCCAATACACATGGCAATATTATTGTATCCCTGCACCTCTCAATTAGATGCTCAATTACATGTTCAGCTCTTATCTAAAGGAGTTCTTCATTCCAAGTGCCATTGCTTTTACTAGCCATCTGGTCCACACATGCACTACCCTGGGAAAATAGGCCTTCTAACTTCTGGCCCCACTTTCGGCTTATTATTTTTCAACTTGGGCATTTTAAAACAATGCTCAATATCTAAGTTAAATACTTATCTTACATGGGCATCACCTATGCCTCTCAACATTTGAAAAATCATGGGGGGAATGTTAACTGAGAGAGAAGCAAAGGGGAGGGGTTAAAAATTCAAAAATTAGAAACCCAACCCTAAACCATCTCCAACGCACCCACTTTGTTTTTGATGGAGGCGAGGTGAGCAGAAAGTCACTAATCTACATTCCAGCGGTGGGTCCCTAAAGTCAATATTTGAAAATGGCTAAGTGCCTCACATTTTAGCTATGTTTTAAACGTAATGCCTAATGCCAGGTTTCTCAAGCTCAGGATGCCTGATAGCTGAAGAGAGGCAAGAAGGGCCAGATCCATCAGCTAAGTGCCTTTGCAGCACTGCTTGTGGTGCAGAAGAAGAAGGAGTACTTCCCCCCCAGCCCTCCAAGCAAACTTGTTACCCATTCTAAGTGATCCTCCTCCCCACGATTGGACCCCTGCAATCTCTCCATGCTCCCTCTTTCCAATCTATCTACTCCACCCGCCCCCACTATATCCAGCCTGTGATGTAGACATACCGCCAATCCCCACCACAATCTTTCTGTGCCATCCGGATGTCACCTCTGACCTACAGTCTCTCTCCCTCCTCTCCACCCCATGGCTCTGGCCTGGTGTTACAAGCCTTGTCACCCAATAGCCAACCAGTCTCTCAATCTGGCTGCCAGCTGGGAAACAGAATGCAAAAATTTTAATTGGGTCCTGCTGTTAAATTGGGCAGCACCTCTGGGAAACCAGTACTTCCTGGTTTCCCAGCTGCTACACCTCCCTCCTGCAGCCTCCCTAATAACTATCAGTGCCCACACCTGCCATTGATTTCTTTTTCTCTCAATAAAAATTAGTTCAGCTCTGTGAGTATCTCCTTATAATCTTACATTTCTGGGATTGCCATGTGATCGTTGCCTTATGGCATCTTCCTGGTCTGTGTGACTGTGAAAGTTCCATATTCAAAAAGCCTGTTTTCACTTAATGTCCCACATTCTACTCACATACAGAATGACCATTTGGACAAGGTGCCAAGAAGACCAAACCTTACATGAGTCACTACCTCCAGGAGAGGAGAGTGAAGAAAATTTAGACCATTAATCGTAACAAACTGATTTAAGGTGGGGAATTTTAATCCCCTAAAACAGGAGGGAGACGGAGGGTTGGGTCAAAAATGTATAAGGGCATAACATGACCCTAACCTGTTGCATATGCACCTGCTATCATTTTTATGGTGGCAGATTGCATGACCTGTCTTAGAGGCCGGACAGGTCATTATAATATTGAAATTGAGCTCCCACCATGCAGTTGAGGAATGGTATTAAACTTAACACTAGCCGGCTGGGTCTCGCATCGCTCAGGAAACCCAGAAGCTAAATGCAGGCAGGAGCATTTGGATAGAGTAGTCAAATGCTTTTGAGAGCACTGCTTGTGAGCCAGCAGGAGCTGGACTGCTCCCTGCAGCCCCTCAAGGAAGTTTTCTGCCACAATAAGCCACCCTTTGCTCCAACCCCACGACCCAAAGCCTAATGGCCAACGATCTTTGCCTCCCTCCCGATTGGCGGTCGAGCATCCTCCATATGTTCCACAATATTTGCAAACCCTCACCCCACCATGCCCAATTGCCAGGGACCGTCTCCAACACCCTGTCAATCTGGAAAACTGCTGGGAAGGAAATGAAATAAAAATATGCTACTGATGTCCTACCGTTAAATTTAAAAGGACCTCTGCCTTCCCAGTATTTCTGGGTTTCTGCCCTGGAAATACGCTCCCCCGTTTTCTCCCCCCTTTCCCATAAATATTGGGGCCAGTCTCAGCTGGCATTCCAAATAGAGCATTGTGGTAAAATCACAGTGCCAGTGTGCTTCTTGAATTGCCTGACTTCAGGTACATTATATATCCATCAAACTAATATCTACATCGTATGAATAAAGATCATGAAAACCAGGACTGAGAATTCTTTTAGGTTTAAAACAGCAGGTATTCATTGTGGAGATAAATTGCTTAAGGCAGCCAAGCATTTACAGCAATATTCTTTACCCTCCTCAGTTGGTACTTCATATCACTGAGGAGCAGAATTCACCACTCGCTGGCAGGAACAGTGTTGATTACTAAGAAACAGGTTACTCTTTCCCCATTGGTATCCTGTTATTGGCATTGAAATTCTTGCTCAGTGCAAATATGCATGGAATGCAGTACAAACAACCATGAAATATGATTTGGATTTCCACAAGTGAGTTACGGTTAGTCTCATGAGGTAGAATGAAAAATTATATTCAACGGGTGGTCACAACCTGAAACTCATCCTGTGGGGAATCATAGGCATGAATTTAAATAGAAACGAAAGTGTTTATACACGTCATGGTTGAAATACCTACTGGTGGCCATTTTGTACAAATGTTCCCATTAGTTTTAGCACATTGTTCTTTCATCTCTGCATTTAATTTCAGTTCTCACTGCTAGGCTGAAACTTTCCTGCATCCGCTAGTTAGTAATAGACTTAAGTGAAATGACTTTAGGCGAACTTGACACTATATTGAAAATCTCTTCGAAAGGTCAAGAGGATGACTCCTGTGGGAAATTGAAATGTTAGATTAGTGCAGTATAGGGAGGCTGTACTGAGGTTAGTGCAAAGGCATATTATGGTAGCTGATTAGAAGGAGCTTTACTGTGCAACTGACTGTAGTATGCCTGGTCTGTGAGTGCTTCAAACAAACACTTCTCATACTCTCAGCAATTGCACAACTGAATCATTTAATTATGAAGAAAAATAGGCATTCGCTGATTTCTGGTGAAGAGTAATTTAATTGTCGCTGTGTAAAACGAGAAAGTCTGCTTTTCCAGCATGCAAATAACCCTTTATGGGGGTAATGAACACCTCCAATGGACACAGTGGAAATAGCTTCTGTTCTTTAATAACCTTTGATAACCTTTAAGAGCATCTTCAACACTTAACATCTTCTTACCAGACAAAACTTGAAGGTCAGCATCATTTCCAGTTCGTGAGCTTCCAGGATTTTCCGCCAGGCAACGGTAGGACCCGCCATCCTCTGCCTGAAGCTTACTGATCACCAAGGCTCCAGAGGGGAGAACAGCCACACGCGTGTCTTCAGCACTTAGCTTCAGATCATTGCGGTTTTTCTGCCAATGAATGGAAGGCATAGGCTCACCGGTAACTTCACATTTCAGTAGGGCAATGTCACCTGCATAAGCAGACACTGACTTTGTCTGTGAGATGAATCTCAGTGGACCTAGAAATAAATAAAATGATATTTGTTAGATATTCTTAAAAGTTGATAGATAAAGGTCAAAACCTTTGACATCACATTGATGACATGAGGGTTATTGGCTGTAGGTAGCATTTACTTTATTGCTTTGAGTGGAGCAGAGCTTTATGGTGTTACAACATGGGAGAGGTCCACACAAAATGCCTTTCTTAATTATTGCCCAACTAACAGTATCAAAGCTTAATACACATCAGGACTGAGTACCATAGTGGCTAAGTGCATTATCCTTTCACATACAGCTCAAACTCAAATCTGAACCAAACTGTTGGTATAAAAGAATATAAGAAATTCCAGGGTAAGAAAAGGCCATTTGGCCATCATATATTGTCCATCCAAGTCATTATATAACTACTTGGACTCCATCATGGTCTTCCTCCTCCCCCAAAAGAAGGCGGCTCCTTTATGGGTGCAAAGATCTTATACTGAATGAGTTTAAAACATCCCAACCTAGCTGCTATTTGGGCGAAAGTGCACAAAACAAATCATAGTTCACCATTATTTGATAATAATTTGGGAATCATATTCAGAGAAAGCTGATGTAGGAATGGAAATTTTGCATTGATGCAACCAATGCTGTTCTTCTAAGACTTAGAGTTTGTAATATATGGCTGTCTAATAACCTTATAACATTTTAAGGAAATTAATTGAACATTAAAGAAATAGCTCACTCTCCCTCTCTTATTAAGAAAGATTCTGTAGCAGTTTGCTGTGCTGACAGACACAGAACAGCGTAGGCATGTTATCTCTGTCAAGGAAACGACTTTAGCACAGGCTCGGAAACAAGATATTCCTAAAGCTGATAAGATGGAGCCTCGTACACTCTCTAGACAAGTGTCTGGCAGTAGTCTACAAACAGTATTGAGCAAGCGATAAGGCAAAAAATGACTTCAGGGGCAGAGTGCTGGAGATGGGAGGGATTGACTTTGAGTACCTGTCCCTTGGTGATTGGGCAATTGGAATTGAACAAGTGATTGACAAGGGACATTCACCAGCCCCCAGAAATAAAGCATATAAACAGGTGCTTGGGAGTGAAATAGTCAGTCTTCTTCAGACAGCAGGAGAGCTTCCCGAAGTGGAGTCTATGCTGCTTCTGTCTAACATGTTCCTTCGCGCAAGAAGGCTAAGGATCCTGACGAAAAAAGAGACCACCAACATCTCGCCTGCCTCTTCCATCGGGGAGACTGCCACCACCGTTCTGCCCCATCATGAGGTGAGAGTAACTGCCCTTGACATCAAGGCAGCATTTGACCAAGTATGGCATCAAAGAGCCCTAGCAAAACTGAGGTCAATGGGAATCAGGGGGAAAACCCTCTGCTGGCTGGAGTCATACCTGGTGCAAATGAAGATGGTTGTGGTTGTTGGAGGTCAATCATCTGAGCTCCAGGACATCACTGCAGGAGTTCCTCAGGGTAGTGTCCTGGACCCAACCATCTTCAGCTGCTTCATCAATGACCTTCCGTCAATCATAAGGTCAGAAGTGGGGATGTTCGCTGATGATTGCACAATGTTCAGCACCATTCGCAACTCCTCAGATACTGAAGCAGTCAGTGTAGAAATGCAGCAAGACCTGGACAATATCCAGACTTGGACTGATGTGGCAAGTAACATTCTCGCCACACAAGTGCCAGGCAATGACCATCTCCAACAAGAGAGAATCTAACCATCTCCCCTTGACATTCAACGGCATTACCATCGCTGAATCCCCCACTATCAACATCCTAGGGGCCACCATTGACCAGAAACTGAACTGGAATAGCCATATAAATACCGTGGCTACAAGAGCAGGTCAGAGGCTAGGAATCCTGAGGCGAGTAACTCAACTCCTGACTCCCCAAAGCCTGTCCACCATCTACAAGGCACAAGTCAGGAGTTTTATTAGAACATTACAGCACAGTACAGGCCCTTCGGCGCTCAATGTTGCGCCGACCTGTGAAACCATCTGACCTACACTATTCCATTTTCATCCATATGTCTATCCAATGACCAGTTAAATGCCCTTAAAGTTGGTGAGTCTACTACTGCTGCAGGCAGGGCGTTCCACGCCCCTACTACTCTCTGAGTAAAGAAACTACCTCTAACATCTGTCCTATATCTATCACCCCTCAACTTAAAGCTATGTCCCCTCGTGTTTGCCATCACCATCCGAGGAAAAAGACTCTCACTATCCACCCTATCTAACCCTCTGATTATCTTATATGTCTCTATTAAGTCACCTCCTCCTCCTTCTCTCCAACGAAAACAACCTCAAGTCCCTCAGCCTTTCCTCGTAAGACCTTCCCTTCATACCAGGCAACATCCTAGTAAATCTCCTCTGCACCCTTTCCAAAGCTTCCACATCCTTCCTATAATTCGGTGACCAGAACTGCACGCAATATTCCAGGTGCGGTCTCACCAGAGTTTTGTACAGCTGCAGCATGACCTCGTGGCTCCGAAACTCGATCCCCCTACTAATAAAAGCTAACACACCATATGCCTTCTTAACAGCCCTATTAACCTGGGTAGCAACCTTCAGGGATTTATGTACCTGGACACCAAGATCTCTCTGTTCATCTACACTACCAAGAATCTTCCCATTAGCCCAGTACTCTGCATTCCTGTTACTCCTTCCAAAGTGAATCACCTCACACCTTTCCGCATTAAACTCCATTTGCCATCTCTCAGCCCAGCTCTGCAACCTATCTATGTCCCTCTGTACCCTACAACATCCTTCGGCACTATCCACACCTCCACCGACCTTAGTGTCATCCGCAAATTTACTAACCCACCCTTCTACACCCTCTTCCAGGTCATTTATAAAAATGACAAACAGCAGTGACCCCAAAACAGATCCTTGCAGTACACCACTGGTAACTAAACTCCAGGATGAACATTTGCCATCAACCACCACCCTCTGTCTTCTTTCAGCTAGCCAATTTCTGATCCAAAGCTCTAAATCACCTTCAACCCCATACTTCCGTATTTTCTGCAATAGCCTACCGTGGGGAACCTTATCAAACGCCTTACTGAAATCCACATACACCACATCCACAGCTTTACCCTCATCCACCTGTTTGGTCACCTTCTCGAAAAACTCAATAAGGTTTGTGAGGCACGACCTACCCTTCACAAAACCCTGCTGACTATCGCTAATGAACTTATTCTTTTCTAGATGATTATAAATCCTGTCTCTTATAACCTTTTCCAACATTTTACCCACAACCGAAGTAAGGCTCACAGGTCTATAATTAGCAGGGCTGTCTCTACTCCCCTTCTTGAACAAGGGGACAACATTTGCTATCCTCCAGTCTTCCGGCACTATTCCTGTCGACAATGACGACATAAAGATCAAGGACAAAGGCTCTGCAATCTCCTCCCTGGCTTCCCAGAGAATCCTAGGATAAATCCCATCTGGCCCAGGGGACTTATCTATTTTCACACTTTCCAAAATTGATAACACCTCCTCCTTGTGAACCTCAATCCCATCTAGCCTAGTAGTCTGAATCTCAGTATTCTCCTCGACAACATTTTCTTTCTCTACTGTAAATACTGACGAAAAATATTCATTTAACGCTTCCCCTATCTCCTCTGATTCCACACCCAACTTCCCACTACTATCCTTGATTGGCCCTAATCTAACTCTAGTCATTCTTTTATTCCTGATATACCTATAGAAAGCCTTAGGGTTTTCCCTGATCCTATCCGCCAATGACTTCTCGTGTCCTCTCCTTGCTCTTCTTAGCTCTCCCTTTAGATCCTTCCTGGCTAGCTTGTAACTCTCAAGCGCCCTAACTGAGCCTTCACATCTCATCCTAACATAAGCCTTCTTCTTCCTCTTGACAAGCGCTTCAACTTCTTTAGTAAACCACGGCTCCCTCGCTCGGCAACTTCCTCCTTGCCTGACAGGTACATACTTATCAAGGACACGCATTAGCTGCTCCTTGAATAAGCTCCACATCTCGATTGTTCCCATCCCCTGCAGTTTCCTTCCCCATCCTACGCATCCTAAATCTTGCCTAATCGCATCATAATTTCCTTTCTCCCAGCTATAATTCTTGCCCTGCGGTATATACCTGTCCCTGCCCATCGCTAAGGTAAACCTAACCGAATTGTGATCACTATCACCAAAGTGCTCACCTACATCTAAATCTAACACCTGGCCGGGTTCATTACCCAGTACCAAATCCAATGTGGCATCGCCCCTGGTTGGCCTGTCTACATACTGTGTCAGAAAACCTTCCTGCACACACTGGACCAAAACTGACCCATCTAAAGTACTCGAACTATAGTATTTCCAGTCAATATTTGGAAAGTTAAAGTCCCCCATAACAACTACCCTGTTACTCTCTCCCCTGTCGAGAATCATCTTCGCTATCCTTTCCTCTACATCTCTGGAACTATTCGGAGGTCTATAAAAGACTCCCAACAGGGTGACCTCACCTCTCCTGTTTCTAACCTCGGCCCATACTACCTCAGTAGACGAGTCCTCAAATGTCCTTTCTGTCACTGTAATACTCTCCTTGATTAACAATGCCACACCCCCCCCCTCTTTTACCATCTTCTCTGTTCTTCCTGAAACATCTAAATCCCGGAACCTGCAACATCCATTCCTGCCCCTGCTCTACCCATGTCTCCGAACTGGCCACAACATCGAGATCCCAGGTACCAACCCATGCTGCAAGCTCACCCACCTTATTCCGGATGCTCCTGGCATTGAAGTAGACACACTTTAAACCAGGTTCTTGCTTGCCAGTGCCCTCTTGTGTCCTTGTAACCTTATCCCTGACCTCACTACTCTCAACATCCTGTACACTGGAACTACAATTTAGGTTCCCATTCCCCTGCTGAATTAGTTTAAACCCCCCCGAAGAGCACTAGCAAATCTCCCCCCCAGGATATTGGTACCCCTCTGGTTCAGGTGAAGACCATCCTGTTTGTAGAGGTCCCACCTACCCCAGAAAGAGCCCCAATTATCCAGGAAACCAAAACCCTCCCTCCTGCACCATCCCTGCAGCCACGTGTTCAACTCCTCTCTCTCCCTATTCCTCGCTTCGCTATCACGTGGCACGGGCAACAACCCAGAGATAACAACTCTGTTTGTTCTCGCTCTAAGCTTCCACCCTAGCTCCCTGAATTTCTGTCTTAAATCCCCATCTCTCTTCCTACCTATGTCGTTGGTGCCTATGTGGACCACGACTTGGGGCTGCTCCCCCTCCCCCCTAAGGATCCCAAAAACACGATCCGAGACATCACGAACCCTGGCACCTGGGAGGCAACACACCAACCGTGAGTCTCTCTCATTCCCACAGAACCTCCTATCTGTTCCCCTAACTATGGAGTCCCCAATGACTAATGCTCTGCTCCTCTTCCCCCTTCCCTTCTGAGTGTGATGGAATACTCTCCACCTGCCTGGATGGGTGCAGCTCCAACAACACTCAAGAAGTTCGACACCATCCAGGACAAAGCGGCCCGCTTGATTGGCACCCCATCTACAAACATTCACTCCCTCCACCACCGACGCACAGTGGCAGCAGTGTGTGCCATCTACAAGATGCACTGCAGCAATGCACCAAGGCTCCTTAGACAGCACTTTCCAAACCCGTGACCTCTACTAACTAGAAGGGCAAGGGCAGCAAATGCATGGGAACACCACCACCTGCAAGTTCCCCTCCAAGTCACACACCATCCTGACTTGGAACTATATCGCCGTTCCTTCACTGTCGCTGGGTCAAAATCCTGGAACTCCCTTCCTAACAGCACTGTGGGTGTACCTACCTCACATGGACTGCAGCAGTTCAAGAAGGCAGCTCACCACCACCTTCTCAAGGGCAGTTAGGGATGGGCAATAAATGCTGGCCTAACCAGCGACGCCCACATCCCTGAATGAATAAATTAAAAGAAAAATATGATCTGGGATCAGTAAATCATTCAACCCGTGAGGGGTCGTATGTTCATTCTGTCTATTTAACTGATGCATCATCATATTTAAACTGCTGCGTCTTATAAAAAAAACTACTTTAAAACCACCTATGTCTTCAACCCCCTTTTTGGGTAAACTGTGACTCCCGAACCAAATCTTACCGGTTAAGTTACCTCATTCGGGCAAATTAGAACAAGATTTACTCGGCATCCTGACCCATGAGGGCTTGATGCCAGATGTTCAATATGGAAGAACTATGCTATTCCCAGCACTAACCTCCTACATTCTGATGAACACCAAAACAAAGCCCGAGAAAAAAAAAATCACATTTCTGACAGATAAAATACCTGTCTCTTTAATAGAATGAATTTCTTCTTGCAACTCAAACTAGTTAAAAACTGTATTAAAATAGCACAAAGACAATTTTTGGGACCACATTAACCAATAGACCACCAGAGGAAATTAAATCCATAAAAGTCATGATGCAGTATTATATTCAGCGAATGCTAATTTTACATGTAAATTAATATTGCAAACAGGCACCATTAGTAATGCTCAGCAACTAAAAATAGGTCCATCTCATATATAATTGAATCGGATTTTCTCATTATCATTTGACCATCTCCAAAGAGGCTAATGCAGACAGTAAATTTTCTTCATTTATCTTCACTTACATAATAACACCGTGGATAATTGTAGTCCCCAAAAATGGATGGGTTGGGGCTCGATGAGATGTAAAATATTTTTAAAATCTCAAACCCGACCCTAACTCACCCGCTCCCTGGTTTAATAGAGGTGGGACAGGGGTGGGAGCCAACTGGCTCCCAGGTGGCGAGAGGTCCATTTAAATATTATAATGAGGTCATGAGTCACAAATTTAGCCTGTCTTGTAGGTTTAACCCTGGCTGGCAGGTTTTCCCAGGCCTCAAGAAACCCAGCAGCTCAAGGGATGTGAGGACAGATTCAGGGGAAAGTTACATACCCTTACAGCACCGCTTGTGGGGCAGGATGAGCAGGAGTGCTTCCTCTCAGCCCACCAAGCTTACCTGCTTCTCTTCCATTGCATACCACGCTGCCATCGGACCCCCCCATCCAAAGAACCCCCCCAATCCCCACCTTCCCGCCAGGATCTGGAATCAGCATCCCATCCTCCCACTAACAAGCTCCTGCTCCTGTGGCCTCATCCACAGTGCTTCCCTCTTTCCCAATCAAAATCCCTCCCCCTGCCCACTTAGAAAACCTGACCTTGTCAATATTGGGTCCACAGTTACAGCTTCAGGAAGGAGAAGACCTTCAGTCCATCAAACCCACCTATCCACAGTATTCCATGGGTGCATTTCTAAGAATCCTGAATCCCATTTGTTGACAGGAACCCGTCTAGCTCCTTCTTGAAACACACTAAAGGTTTTGTTTCCTACCATTGTGCCAGTAATCTGTTACACATACTTAACACCCCTTTGGTAAAACTGTTCCTCCTGCAATTCCTATTTTCAATTGTTGTCCTTAATTTGTAAATATGAACACGTGTGCTTAAATTCTGTACATGGCAGAAAAACTTACTTGAATCCAATTTCTCCGACCCTTACGAAGAACAGTTTCTTTGAGTTGCCAGCAGTGGCCTCCCTGCTGCTCAGAATCCTGCTCGCACCTGGCCAGCTAGTGCTTCCCAGACAGGTTTGGGCAGCAGACTGATAGGGTCAAGCAGGTTAAAATCTCCTGGGCCTTGTACAGTGGAGGGCTGGACAGATTTCCTTCCATCTCAGCTCTCTGGCTGCTCTATTCCTTCCAGGGTGCTAAAGTTTAGGTATAGATAAACTCCCTGTTCAGTGCAGTTGGATCTTTTATATCCACTTGTATCACAAGAAGGCATCTCACTTTAGCATCTCAGCTGAAGGACAACATCCCTGATAATGCAACATTCCTTCAATACTGCACCGGGAAGTAATCCACAAGATGTTTATGATGTTCAGTTATTTCCAATATGACTAATTCAACTGTGATGAAAATTGCTGAACAGCAACTGCTGTGCCTTCACACAGGTCCAGCAGTGTCTGCAACAGTGGTAATGATGTAGAGCAACATGAATTAGATTTGAACAGGGTAAAAGTGAACCACATACAAACAAGAGTATCGGCAGGTGTCTCCAAACCAACAGTGGGATTAGCAGTTTGTATGATCCTCTCTATGATAAGATTAATTGGATGCCAGTTTTTGCCCTTACACATTTATCTAGTGAAGGAGTAAGTCTCAGTTCACTGGCCTTGGCAAGGTTTTTCAAACAGAAGATTAGAATATACCTAGAATGCTAGTCGGGCTGGAGCCCAGGATAAAAAGCATAGACTGGGAAGCAAAGACAATATCTTAGGGATTGGATTTCAATCCAATCCAGGCCAATGGAATGAAAGTCTCTTTTATCTTCTTGTTGTAAGAGTCAGGATGCAATAAATATGACTATTCTCAACCCATTTCTGAGTTGATGTGAGCTTATAGGTCAATCAGAGAATAAGTCTTTCTTTGGAGTCCTAAGTTATTAACATGGCAGTTTCCTATTAAGATATATGTGTATTGAGTCAGACATTTGTACTGTAGCTGAATTTTCTTCATTTCATATGTTTTGGTACTCAGGTGGAATTTGTACAATTACTTCATCCCCCACACGTACGCATACACTCTCACAGATCTTTTGAATTTCCCATTCATAAAAATGTCATTCTATATTCATATCTTTTTATAGATGGGGCAAAATGCCTATAACAGCGGCAAGTAGGAAGGATCTAGAAAGCCCTTTCTTATTAGAACGACAAACCCCAGTAATACTTTGCCTGTTATGAATAGATTACTACATGCAGCATTTTATTTAGATAACAATGTAAATCACTGTAGTTTTGAAGGAAAAGTAAACCAGTGATGTAGTACGCCACTATGGCTGTTTGTGTGACATTCCATCTCCTCCACAAAGTTGACAGATAGTTCACAATTTTGCACATCAAAAATGCAACTTTTATTTTAAATGGTGCGAAATATCAAATGAGTGATCATGAGACAAAAACAAGAAATGCTGGAGTCACTCAACAGGTCTGGCAGCATCTGTGGAAAGAGAAGCAGAGTTAACGTTTCGGGTCAGTGACCCTTCTTCGGAACTGCTAGATCATGAGAATCTGTTAAATGAACTAAACACTGTTCAAACCATTGAGTGAATCTTTCAGGCACTGCAAGCGATGCAGACTTGTCCGTTGCTGGACACCAATGACAAATATATTCATTTGGCAGAATTCCTCCAGCACTGATGCCTTCTTATGCATCACAGAATGAACTGATGGCTTCAAAGGATATGAGCAGCTCAATTTTTACATGCTTAAGTTGCGTGAAAAACTGTCTTTGAAGGCAGTCCTCAAATGAGAAATAAACATTGGAAATTTACTCCCATCTCAACAATGTAACAGAAATGTTTTAAGTTTTTATTAAGGAGGTCAGGTATAGAAAACATAGAACAACAACAACTTGTATTTATATAGCACCTTTAATATAGTAAAATGTCCCAAGGCACTTCACACTAGCGTTGTCAAACAAAATTTGACACTGAGCCACAAGAGAGATATTAGAGCGGATGACAAAATCTTGGTCAACGTGACAGATTTTAAGGAGAGCCTTGAAGGAAGAAAGAGAGGTTGAGAGGTGGAAATGTTTAGGAAGGGAACTGCAGAGCTTCGGGCCGAGGCAACTGAAGGCGCGGCCACCAATGGTGGAGCAATTAAAATCGGGGATGGTCAAGAGGCCAGAAATAGAGGAATTTTGACAATGTCTCAAGGAACTTTACAGCAAATGAAGTACTTTTGAAGTGTACTTACTGTTGTAATGTAGGAAACATAGCAGCTAATTTATGCACAGCAAACTTTCACGAACACCAATGCAATAATAACCATTTAATCTGTTTTTGTGATGTTGATTGAGGGATAAATATTGGCCAGGACACCATGGATAACTCCCCTGCTCCTCTTCAAAAGAGCAGCATGGGATCTTTTATAGACATCTAAGCAGGAAGATGTGGCCTCAATTTCACATCTCCTCCAAAACACATCATCACCAACATTGCAGCATTCCCTCAAACTGCACTGGAGCATCAGCCTCAATTTGCACATTCAAGGCCTAGAGGGTGACTTGAACCCAGAACCTTATAGCACAGAAGCAGAGTACCACTAACTGAGCCACAGTATGATGCATTGCCAGGCTGAAGGAGGTTACAAAGACAAAGAGGGGCAAGACCATAGACGGGTTCGTAAACATTGAAAATTGAGGCATTGGTCAACTGGGAGCTAATATAGGTCAGCAAGCACAGGGGTGATGGGTGATCAGGATTTGGTGTGAGTTAGGGCACGGGCAGCAGAGTTATGAATGACCTCAAGTTTATGGAGGATAGAAATTGAGGCTGGGCAGAAGTGGGTTAGAATAATCAAGTCTAGCAGCAGTTGAGCTGAGGCAGGGAGGAGTCAGGTGATGTTATGGAGGTGAAAATAGGTGGGATTATTGATGCTGTCAGAAGCTCATCTCAGGGTCAAATATGACACCAAGATTACGAACAGTCTGGTTTAGTCTCAGACGGTTGCCTGGGAGAGTAATAGCTAAGGAACAAGCTTATGGTAGAGACCAAAGACAATGGCTCAGTTTGCCCATATTTATTTGGAAAAAAATTCTACACATCCAGAACTGGATGTCAGACTATTTAGAGACAATAGATTTGTCAAGATAGGTGGTGGTGAGGAGGATCTGGGTGTCGTCAGCATACATATGGAAAATAATGTTGTATTTTTGGATGATGCCACCAAGGGCAGTATGTAGGTAAGAAATAGGAGGAGGCCAAGGCTAGACCGTTGGGGGCTGCCAGAGGTAACGATGCAGGAGCAGCAAGAGAAAGACATTGCAGGTGATTCTGTGGCTATGACTGGAGAGATAAGAATGGAACTGGGTGAATGCAGTCCCACCCAGCTGGTTAACATTGGAGAGGCTTTGGAGGAGGATGGTGTGGCCAACCACGTCAAAGGCTGAAGACAGGTTGAGAAAGACAAGAGGCAACAAAATGTCAGACATAAAAAAAATGGTAAAAAGATTGGGAGAAAGGGAAACCTGGTGGAAAGCATAATTAAGTTGCTTCAAATTGTTTTAAAAATTTAAATAGAGTAATAGAGTTATACAGCACAGAAACAGACCCTTCAGCCCATCGTGTCCATGCCGGCCATCAAGCACCTATCTATTCTAATCCCATTTTCCAGCACTTGGCCCGCAGCCTTGCATGCTATGGCATTTCAAGTGCTCATCTAGATACTTCTTAAATGCTGTGAGGGTTCCTGCCTCTACCACCTCTTCAGGCAGTGCATTCCAACCACCCTCTGGGTGAATTTTTTTTTCCTCAAATCCCCTCTAAACCTCCTGCCCCTTACCTTAAATCTATGCCCCCTGGTTATTGACACCTCCGCTAAGGGAAAATGTTTCTTCCTATCTATACCCACATAATTTTGTATACCTCAATCAGGTCCCCCCTAAGCCTTCTCTGCTCTAGGGAAAACAACCCGAGCCTATCCAGTCTCTCTTCATAGCTGAAATGCTCCAGCCCAGGCAACATCCTGGTGAAACTCCTCTTCACCCTCTCCAGTGCAATCACATCCTTCCTACAGTGTGGCGACCAGAACTGTCACAGTACTCCAGCTGTGGACTAACTAGTGTTTTATACAGCTCCATCATAACCTCCCTGCTCTTATATTCTATGCCTCGGCTAATAAAGGCAAGTATCCCAGATGCCTCCCTAAACACCTTATCTACCTGTGTTGCTGCCTTCAGTGATCTATGGACAAATACACCAAGGTCCTTCTGACCCTCCACACTTTCTAGGGTCCTACCATCCATTGTATATTCCCTTGCCTTGTTAGTCCTCCCAAAATGCATCATCTCACACTTCTCAGGACTAAATTCCATTTACCACTGCTCTGCCATCTTACCAGCCCATCTATATCTTCCTGTAATCTAAGGCTTTCCTCCTCACTATTTACGACACCACCAATTTCTGTGTCATCTGCAAACTTACTGATGATAGCTCCTATATTCAAATAGTATTTGATCCTGCTTATTTTAGTAAATTGAAGCTCATTTTACATAAATATAGCTACTCCTGAGATTTGAGTAGCACCAGCAATAGTACTGAAGACCTGTGCTCCAGAACTTGCCGCGCCCCTAGCCAAGCTGTTCCGGTACAGCTACAATACTGGCATCTACCCTGCAATGTGGAAAATTGCCCAGGTATGTCCCGTACACAAAAAGCAGGACAAGTCCAACCCGGCCAATTACTCAAGAGGTGAGCTGAGAGTGACTGCCCTTGACATCAAGACAGCATTTGACCGAGTATGGCATCAAGGAGCCCTAGCAAAACTGAAGTCAATGGGAATCAGGGGGAAAACTCTCCACTGGTTGGAGTCATACCTAGCGCAAAGGCAGATGGTTGTGATTGTTGGGGGTCAGTCATCTGAGCTCCAGGACATCACTGCAGGAGCTCCTCAGGGTAGTGTCCTAGGCCCAAGTATCTTCAGATGCTTCATCAATGACCTTCCTTCAATCGCAAGGTCAGAAGTGGGGATGGTCGCTGATGATTGCACAATGTTCAGCACCATTCGCAACTCCTCAGACACTGATGCAGTCCGTGTAGAAATGCAGCAAGACCTGGACAATATCCAGGCTTGGGCTGATAAGTGGCAAGTAACATTCGTGCCACACAAGTGCCAGGCAATGACCATCTCCAACAACAGAGAATCTAACCATCTCCCCTTGATGTTCAATGGCATTACCATCACTGAATCCCCCACTATCAACATCCTAGGGGCTACCATTGACCAGAAACTGAACTGGAGTAGCCAGATAAATACCGTGGCTGCAAGAGCAGGTCAGAGGCTAGGAATCCTGCGGCGAGTAACTCACCTCCTGACTCCCCAAAGCCTGTCCACCATCTACAAGGCACAAGTCAGGAGTGTGATGGAATACTCTCCACTTGCCTGGATGGATGCAGCTCCAACAACACTCAAGAAGCTCGACACCATCGAGGACAAAGCAGCCCGCTTGATTGGCACCCCATCCACAAACATTCACTCCCTCCACCACCGACACACAGTGGCAGCAGTGTGTACCATCTACAAGATGCACTGCACAACGCACCCAGGCTCCTTAGACAACACCTTCCACAGTGGTGGAGTGGTTAGCACTGCAGCTTCTCAGCTCCAACGACCCAGGTTCAGTTTTGGGTACTGCCTGTGCAGAGTTTGCAAGTTCTCCCTGTGACCGTGTCAGTTTCTGCTGGGTGCTCTGGTTTCCTCCCACAGCCAAAGACTAGCAGGTTGGTAGGCAAACTGGCCATTGTAAATTGCCTGAAGTGTAGGTAGGTGGTACCAGTAAAAACAAATTATCTGGTCATAATCACATTGCTGTTCACCAGGCCTTTCTGTGTGCAAATTATCTGCTGCATTTCTGATTTTACAATAGTCATTACACTTCAAATGCACCTACTTGGGTGTAAAATTTTAATTTGGGATGTCCTGAGATTGTGAACGACGTTCTTTCTCGGTTGAGGTCACAGTGTTATCAAAGTAAGTTTGGTGATTTGTTGCAATACATTTTGTAGTTTACCATCGTTTATCAGTGATGATGAGGGTGGATAATGAATTCAGTGGCAGTAAAAATGAGTGAGTGGACTACTTTGTACTGGATGGTGTTGAACTCCTTGAGTGTTACTGGAGCTGTGTCCATGAAGGCGAGGTTTGAATATTCCATCATGCTCTTGACTTGAATCTTGAAGATGGTGGAGAGGCTTTGAGGAGTCAGTGGAACAGCAGGTCAGCCACCTGTCACAGAGTACCCAACCTCTGCCCTCCTTTTGTAGCCACGGTGTTGATATGAATGGTCCAATTAAGCTCTTGATCAATAATGACTGTAGATTATTTATGGTGAAGGATGAAAATGGGGACGTCCTTAAAAGTCAGACTTTTTCTTATTGGAGATGGCCATTTATGTTGTGTGAATGTTATCTTCCACTTGTCAATATTATCATTGTAATAGTTTCAGTTCATGGTTCATGAGCTAAAAACAAATGAAGCCATTCAGCCTAAGTGTTTCCCTATGAGCAGTCTGAGGATTAAATCTGGTGACTCTATTGCTGCAAAATCAATTCCCCATCTGTCATTACCAAACAATTCTCTATCCTTAAAAGTGTTAAGTCAACTAACACTGTCTTGCTCCAGCATTGAGCTTTACACCTTTTACAGGCTCCTGCTGCAAAAAACTGACGGCTTCTCTTCACGCAAAATTCACAGAATCAGCATCCACTGCCAGAGGTGACACCTTACTCCACAAATTAACAGATTCCTGTGAACAGCTTCTTCTTCAAAGCTGAAAAGCAAGCAGCTTCCTAGTCTTGAAAGCAAACTCTTTATGTCCTTTCTTCTCAATTAAATGCAAAAAGAATTTATTAGTTTCCAATTTGTTCACCCTCATTATTTTGATATCTAGAATCACATTTTCTTTCACACTCTTCTTAGCAAAAGACTAAACTGGAAGACAGTCTAATGTTTTGTGATGCACTTATAGATCTCTTTCTCCTTCTGTATTCCATTTACAGCAACAAAAGCCTCGCAACCAATCATGGCATGACTGTAAATAACAATCCTTTAATGCTTCTCAAACATGCTATGGACCTGCTTCACTACTGCAATAACAAAAGTTTGTTCATTCAGTGTGGGATGTGCAGCTTTTTTTCGAAAGACGTCTGAGCTAGGGAAATATCCTAGTTTACCAAAGGTGCCATGTGAATCATAGAATCATACAGAGCATTGGGAGGCCATTTCACCCATCATGCCTGTGCCAACTCTTTGAAAAAGTTTTCCAATTAATCCCACTCCCCTGCTCTTTTCCCATAGCCCTGCCAAATTTTCCCCTTCAAACACTTACCCAATTCCCTTTTGAATGTTACTATTGAAGCTGCTTCCACCACCCAGTCAGGCAGTACATTCATGCAATAGAGTGAAGCAGATTGTTCTTTGGTGGGAGGGTAAGGCAGTCTCCAAACACACAATGGAGGTGACAATTCTGGCATGTTACTGGCAGAGCCAGATCTCTTTCAGTCACCTGAAGTTCTGTAATGCATTACATAATTTAAAGAACATCAAATGAGTGATCATTGCGACAAAGTAGCGGCACAGGCCACAGGTGGAAAGGAGGGAATATAGCAGTTGTAAAAAAACTATATACACGACAAACAATGTGCTGATCTGGATGAATCTTGGCAAAAATGTAGCAATTAAAATATTAAGCACAGTTATGCATTATGGAAAGAGATATGATTACCAGATGGCCAATTTTTCATCAGCTCAGTGGAGGGGATATAAATTCCACTTCAAAACTCTTCTTGGAGCATTGTGCATTCCCATCTCATGATTTTTCTGACCAAAATAGTGGAGCTAATTTCTTTCCATGCCATTGAGGGAAAAAGTGCAGATGGGAGCAAACATGGCCCACCAACAACACACTTTTTGCATCTGTATTCTGTATCAACCTACCCTGACGTTGGAAAATTGCCCAGCAGGGAATTTTAAAGTCATGAACAAAATTGCATACACACAATTGCTTTAGAGTTTGCAATCATGACCGCTGAGGCAATTTTAGCCAGCAGCTGCCTTCGCACACTACAGTGGGAGCCTTGAAACACTGAGGAGCCACTTCCACAGGAAATAACTCACAATATACACATCCATACAGTAAATATTATGATCACAAATTGTTAGTGAGTGATTGGGCTGAAAGATGAAAGGTAGTACCAATATGGATTCAATTACATATTGAGCTATTTCATCATGATCTGCACAGCCATTTATCATTAAAATTGAAACCTCACGAGTAACCAATATTTGGTTTTCTTCCTCTTCTCTGGCTGATAGTTCAAGTAGCTCAGTACACAAAGCAGCTCTTTTTTATAGTAGAAACATTGCTTGGAGAACATTTCATTCTGAGTTTTTCTTAATTGCATATTCCTAAGGGGAACATAATGTTTAATGGTGAGTGATTTGTGTAGCTAGGAGGAACACACAGTAAGTTGACTTCTTTGCTCCTTCCTATAATTAAACATCAGAGAAAGGCATATTGGCAGGACATAGTGAGTGTATAGTTGCCAAAGTGTACAGGATCTTGGGCTTCATAAATAAATGTATTGAGTACAGAAGGAGGGAAGTCATGCTAAATCTCTGATTAGGCCACAGCTAGAGTATTTCATCCAGTTCAGATCACCACACCTTAAGAAGGATGTGAGGGTCCTTGAGAGGGTGAAGAGGAGATTTACCAGAATGGTTCCAGAGATGGGGATTTTAGCTACAAGTTTAAGTTGCAGAAGCTGGGGTTATTCTCCTTGAAGCAGAGGAGATTGAGGGAAGATTTGATAGGGGGGGTACAGGATTATAACACAAAAGCTGTTCCCATTAGCTAATGGTACAAGGACGAGGAAACACAGAATTTGTTAAGTGTGTCCAGGATAGTTTTCTGAAGCAGTATGTGGATTGCCCTACTAGAGAAGGGGCTACACTCGACCTCCTCCTAGGAAATAAGGCTGGGCAGGTGGTTGATGTTTCAGTGGGGGAGCACTTTGGGACCAGTGACCATAACTCTATTAGCTTCAAGATAGTTATGGAAAAGGATAGGACTGGTCCTCAGGTTGAAGTCCTAAATTGGGGGAAGGCTAATTTCGATGGCATCAGACAGGAACTCTCAAAAGTTGAATGAGAGAGGCTGTTCACAGGTAAAGGGACATCTGGCAAGTGGGAGGCTTTTAAAAGTGAGATAGGAAGGGTTCAGGGCTGGCATGTTCCTATTAGATGGAAGGGCAACAAAGAACAAAGAACAGTACAGCACAGGAACAGGTCATTCGGCCCTCCAAGCCTGCGTCGATCTTGATGCCTGCCTAAACTAAAACCTTCTGCACTTCCGGGGTCCGTATCCCTCTATGCCCATCCTATTCATGTATTTGTCAAGATGCCTCTTAAACGTCTCCATGGTACCTGCTTCCACCACCTCCCCCGGCAGCAGGTTCCAGGCACTCACCACTCTCTGTGTAAAGAACTTGCCTCGCACATCCCCTCTAAACTTTGCCCCTCTCACCTTAAACCTATGTCCCCTAGTAACTGACTCTTCCACCCTGGGAAAAAGCTTCTGACTATCCACTCTGTCCATGCTGCTTATAACTTTGTAAACCTCTATCATGTCGCCCCTCCACCTCCGTCGTTCCAGTGAAAACAATCAGAGTTTATCCAACCTCTCCTCATAGCTAATGCCCTCCAGACCAGGCAACATCCTGGTAAACCTCTTCTATACCCTCTCCAAAGCCTCCACATCCTTCTGGTAGTGTGGCAACCAGAATTGCACGCAATGTTCTAAGTGTGGCCTAACTAAAGTTCTGTACAGCTGCAGCATGACTTGCCAATTTTTATACTCTATGCCCCGACCGATGAAGGCAAGCATGCCATATGCCTTCTTGACTACCTTATCCACCTGCGTTGCCACTTTCAGTGACCTGTGGACCTGTACACCCAGATCGCTCTGCCTGTCAATACTCCCAAGGGTTCTGCCATTTACTGTATACTTCCCACCAGCATTAGACCTTCCAAAATGCATTACCTCACATTTGTCCGAATTAAACTCCATCTGTCATTTCTCCGCCCAAGTCTCCAACCGATCTATATCCTGCTGTATCCTCTGACAATCCTCATCACTGTCCGCAACTCCACCAACCTTTGTGTCGTCCGCAAACTTACTAATCAGACCAGCTACATTTTCCTCCAAATCATTTATATATACTACAAACAGCAAAGGTCCCAGCACTGATCCCTGCGGAACACCACTAGTCACATCCCTCCATTCAGAAAAGCACCCTTCCACTGATACCCTCTGTCTTCTATGACTGAGCCAGTTCTGTATCCATCTTGCCAGCTCACCTCTGATCCTGTGTGAGTTCAACTTTTGTACCAGTCTGCCATGAGGGACCTTGTCAAAGGCTTTACTGAAGTCCATATAGATAACATCCACTGCTCTTCCTTCATCAATCATCTTTGTCACTTCCTCAAAAAACTCAATCAAATTAGTGAGATACGACCTCCCCTTCGCAAAACCATGCTGCCTCTCGCTAATAAGTCCATTTGTTTCCAAATGGGAGTAAATCCTGTCCCGAAGAATTCTCTCTAATAATTTCCCTACCACTGACGTAAGGCTCACCGGCCTATAATTTCCTGGATTATCCTTGCTACCCTTTTTAAACAAAGGAACAACATTGGCTATTCTCCAGTCCTCTGGGACCTCACCTGTAGCCAATGAGGATGCAAAGATTTCTGTCAAGGCCCCAGCAATTTCTTCCCTTGCCTCCCTCAGTATTCTGGGGTAGATCCCATCAGGCCCTGGAGACTTATCTACCTTAATGCTTTGCAAGACACCCAACACCTCCTCCTTTTTGATAATGAGATGACAGCAAGGCTGGCAAGTTTAGGGAACCTTGGTTGACGAGGGATATTGAGGGTCTGGTCAGGACAAAGAAGGAGGCATATGTCAGGTATAGGCAGCTGGGATCTAGCGAGTCCCTCGAGGAGTATAGGGATGTAGGAGTACCATTAAGAAGGAAATTAGGAGGGCGAAAAGGAACCATGAGATTTCCCTGGCAGATAAGATAAAGGAGAATCCTAAAAGATTCTATAAGTATATTAAGAGTAAAAGGGTAGCTAGGGAGAGAGTAGGTCCCCTTAAGGATCAGTGTGGTAATCTATGAGTGGAGCAACGGGAAATGGGCGAGGTCTTAAATGAATATTTCTTGTCTGTATTTACCGTGGAGAAGATCATGGAAGTTAGTGAGTTCAAGGGAGGGAACAGCGATATCCTGGAGCATATCAACATTACAAAGGAGGAGGTGTTGGAGGTTGTGAAGCGCATTAAGGTGGATAAATCCCCAGGGCTTGACCAGGTGTATCCTAGGATGCTATGGGAAGCAAGGGAGGAGATTGCTGGGGCCCTGGCAGAGATTGTTGTATCATCGTTAGCCACGGGTGAGGTACCGGAAGACTGGAGCATAGCTAATGTTGTGCCTTTATTTAAGAAGGGCAGCAGGGATTAGCCAGGAAACTACAGGCCGGTGAGCCTTACATCAGTGGTGGGAAAGTTATTGGAAGGGATTCTGAAAGACAGGATTTATATGCATTTGGAAAGGCATGGTCTGATTAGGAATAGTCAGCATGGCTTTGTGCGTGGGAAATCATGTCTCACGAATTTGATTGAGTTTTTTGAGGAGGTGACCAAGAGGATTGACGAGGGCAGGGCGATGGACGTTGTCTGCATGGACTTTAGCAAGGCCTTTGACAAGGTCCCATATGGTAGGCTGGACCAGAAGTTTCGAACACATGGGATCCAGGGTGAGCTAGCCAATTGGATACAAAATTGGCTTGGTGATAGGAGGCAGAAGGTGGTAGTGGAGGGTTGTTTTTCAGATTGGAGGCCGGTGACCAGTGGCATGCCACAGGGATCGGTGCTGGGCCCTCTGTTGTTTGTCTTATATATTAATCACTTGGATGTGAACGTAGGGGACATGATTAGTAAGTTTGCAGACGACATCAAAATTGGTGGTATAGTGGACAGTGAAGAAGGTTGTCTAAGGTTACAACAGGATATAGATCAACTGGGAAAGTGGGCAAGGGATTGGCAAATGGAATTTAACGCAGACAAGTGCAAAGTGATGCATTTTGGGAAGTTAAACCAGGGCAGGACATATACAGTGAATGGCAGGGCCCTGGGGAGTGTTGTTGAGCAGAGAGACCTTGGGGTGCAAGTACATAGTTCCCTGAAAGTGGCAACACAGGTAGACAGGGTGGTGAAGAAGACGTATGGCATGCTTGCCTTCATTGGCTGAGGCATTGAGTACAAGAGTTGGGACGTCATGTTACAGTTGAACATAACATTGGTTAGGCCGCATTTGGAGTACTGTGTGCAGTTCTGGCCGCCACACTACAGGAAAGATGTGATTAAGCTAGAGAGGGTGCAGAAAAGATTCATAAGGATGTTGCCTGGTTTGGAGGGCTTGAGTTATGAAGAGAGATTGGATAGGCTGGGTCTGTTTTCCCTGGTGCGAAGGAGGCTGAGAAGAGCATGATAGAGGTATATAAAATTATAAGAGTCATAGACAGGGTAGATAGCCAGAGACTGTTTCCCATGGTAGGGGTGACTAAAACTAGAGGGCATAGATTTAAGGTGAGAGGGAGGAGGTTTAAAGGAGATCAAAGGGGTAAATTTTTCACACAAAGAATAGTGGGTATCTGGAATGAGCTGCCAAAGGAGGTGGTGGAGGCAGGAATAGTAGCGACATTTAAGAGGCATCTGGACAGGTACTTGAATGAGAAAGGCATAGAGGGATATGGAATTAATGCTGGCAGGTGGGATTAGTATAGATAGGCATTATGGTTGGCATGGTCGCAGTGGGCTGAAGGGCCTGTTTCTATGCTGTACGACTCTATGACTCTATGAAGTGGTGTTCGGCTATGGTTCCTGTCCCAAAACAAAATGGTACTCTTGGTATCTGTGTGGATTTAACACAGATTAACAAAGCAGTGGCGCATGAAATTTACCAATGTCCTCAGTGGATGACAGCATGGTGAAATTGTCTCAGAGCATCATGTTTACAAAATTCGATGCCAATAGTGGGTTTTGGCAGCTGCCTTTAGACCTCAAGATTACTAACCACATTTATGACACCATCCGGGAGATTTTGTTTCAGTCGGTTATTGATTAGAATAACTTCCACACCAGAGATCGTCCAAAGATTATGTCTAACATCTTAGAAGGGCTCAAAGGAGTTATTTGTCACATGGATGACATCCTGATACATGTGCGGTCAGTAGAGGAACATGACCAACGTGTTTGAGCAGTTCTACAATTACAAGAAGCAGCAGGCTAATACTGAACAGGAAGTGTGAATTCTGCAAGACATCAATCCATTTCTTAGGACACATAGTAAGGAGTAAAGGTATAATGGCAGACCCACAGAAGACATGAGCCATTACAGAATTCCTGACTCACACTTACGTTCAGCAGCTCTAAAGATTCCTTGGAATGATGAATCAGTTAGCCAAACTTCTACCTCATTTAATTCTGATGAAAGGTCACTGACCTGAAACGTTAACTTTGCTTCTCTCTCCACAGATGCTGCCAGATCTGCTGAGTATTTCCAGCACTTTTTGTTTTTATTTAAGATTTCCAGCATCTGCAATATTTTGCTTTTATTCTACCTCATTTAGCGCAGATAATAGAACCGCTAAGACAACTTCTCAAAAAAGATCAAGTGTGGTGTTGGAGTTCACATCAAGAGCAAGCACTCTGGAAGATTAAAGATATACTCACATCACCGGACATCTTGGCACACTATAACCCTACACTACCAACAACGAGAACTGCAGACACCTCCTTAACTGAGTCAGGGGCAGTCATTTTCCAGCAGCAACCTGATAGTTCTCGCAGACCAATATATTATGCCATCCAGAGCTTTGTCCGAGATAGAGATGAGGTATGCGGTAGTTGGAAGAGAAGCACTTGCCATCACATGGGCATGTGAGAAATTTTCTGATTATATTGTTAGATTGAGAGTTGTCACTGAGACAGAGAATAAACCTTTGGTATCTTTGTTGGATGAAAAGGAAATTGCAAAAATGCCTCCAAGAATCCAATATTTTGTTTAAGATTGATGAGATCTGTCTGTGTCTCCGCGTGCTGAGATTCGAAAGAGGGGAAAAAAACTTAGTGACATCACAGGAAATCTGCAAGGTGATTGGTTGGGTAAGTAACAGCTGTTCGTGCATTTAAATAGCTCAAAAAAAGGGGAAAGTTTTTTTTTGAAAAAAGCCTCAAGTGATAAGGTGAGTACTACTAAAGTGTGTTTTTTTTAATTAGTGTAATTTATTAAGGACTTTAGATTGTAGTGGGTATTGTTTGGAGTAGAACAAGGCCCCGAGTGTAATTAGTATTTTTTAAAGGGAGTAACTAATTAATCTAAAGGTAAGGCATGACAGGAGAGCTCGCACCCGTGATATGCTCTTCTTGCGCTTCCAGTGTCCCTGACGACCATGTGTGTAGGAAGTGTATCCATCTGCAGCTACTGGCTACCCGCATTACGGAGCTGGAGCTGTGGGTGGATTCAATGTGGAGCGTCCGCGATGCTGAGGACGTCATAGATAGCATGTTTAGCGAGGTGGTCACACCGCAGGTAATGGCTGCACAGGCAGAAAAGGGATGGGTGGCCACCAGGCGGAGTAGTAGGCGCAGACAGATCGTGCAGGAGTCCCCTTGTGGCCATCCCCCTCTCAAACAGATATACCACTTTGGATACTGTTGTGGGGGATGGCCTCCCAGGGGAAAGCAGCAACAGCCAAGTTCGTGGCACCATGGATGGCTCTGCTGCACAGCAGGGAAGGAAAAAGATTGGGAGAGCCATAGTGATAGGACATTCAATTGTAAGGGGAACAGACAGGTGTTTCTGTGGCTGCAAACGAGACTCCAGGATGGTATGTTACCTCCTTGGTGCTAGGGTCAAGGACGTCTCGGAGTGGCTACAGGATATTCTGAAGGGGGAGGGTGAACAGCCAGTGGTCGTGGTACATGTTGGTTCCAACGACATAGGTAGAAAAAGGGATGAGGTCCTGCAAGATGAATTTAAGGAGTTAGGAGCTAAATTAAAAAGCAGGACCTCAAAGGTAGTAATCTCAGGATTACTTCCTGTGCCACGTGTTAGTGAGTATAGGAACAGGAGAATAGACAAAATGAATGCATGGCTGGAAAAATGGTGCAGGAGGGAGGGATTTAGATTCCTGGGACATTGGGACCGGTTCTGGGGAAGATGAGACCTGTACAAGTGGGATGGGTTACACCAAGGCAGAACGGAACCGATGTCCTCGCGGGGGCGTTTGCTAGTGCTGTTGGGGGGGATTTAAACTAGAATGGCAGGGGGATGGGAACCTGAGCGGGCAGACTGAGGAGGAGGAAACAAGGATAGAAAGGAAAGACATGAAACAAAAAGGCAAAAGTGGAAGGCATAGAAATTAAGGGCAAGAAATAAATAAGGCCACAGTGTAAAATAATGCTAAGATGACTAATAATGTTAAAAAGACAAGCCTAAAGGCATTATGTTTTAATGCGCTGAGTATTCGCTATAAGGTAGGCGAATTAACCACACAAATAGATGTAAATGAATACAATATAGTTGCAATTACAGAGACATGGCTGCAGGGTGACCAAGGTTGCGAACTGAACATCCAGGGGTATTCAATATTTAGGAAGGACAGGCAAAAAAGGAAAGGAGGTGGAGTAGCGTTGTTAGTAAAAGAGGAAATCAATACAATAGTGAGGAAGGATATTAGCTCAGAGAATCCTAATGTGTATGGGTGAAGCTAAGAAATGCCAAGGGGCAGAAAATGTTGGTGGGAGTTGTATATAGACCCCCAAACAGCAGTGATGATGTAGAGGATAGCATTAAACAAGAAGATAGAGATGCATGCAATAAGGGTGCAACTGTAATGATGGGTGAATTTAATCTACATATAGATTGGGCAAACCAAATTAGCAATAATACTGTAGAGGAGGAAAACCTGGAGTGCGTACGTGATGGTTTTTTGGACCCACACATTGAGAAACCAACTCGAGAACAGGCCATCCTAGACCTGGTATTGTGTAATGAGAAAGGATTAGTTAACAATCTTGTTGTGTGGGATCCCTTGGAGAAGAGCAACCATAACATGATAGAATTATTCATTAAGATGGAGAGTGAGAGAGTTGATTCTGAGACTAGGGTCCTGAATCTAAATAAAAGAAACTATGAAGGTATGAGGTGTGAGTTGGCTATGCTAGATTGGGGAACGTTACTTAAAGGGTTGACAGTGGATAGGCAATGGTTAGCATTTAAAGAGCGTATGGATGAATTACAACAATTGTTCATTCCTGTCTGCCACAAAAATAAAACAGGAAGGGTGGCTCAACCGTGGCTTACAAAAGAAATTAGGGAGAGTATTAGATCCAAGGAGGAGAAATATAAAATGGCCAAAACAAGCAGAAAACCTGAGGATTGGGAGCAGTTTAGAATTCAGCAATGGAGGACAAAGGGATTGATTAAAAAGGGGAAAAGTAAGTTTGCAGAGAACATAAAAACTGACTGTAAAAGCTTCTGTAGATATGTGAAGAGAAAAAGATTACTAAAGACAAATGTGGGTCCCTTACAGTCAGAAATCGGGGAATTTATAATGGGGAACAAAGGTTAGCCTGATATCAGTAGTGGGGAATATGCTAGAGTCCATTATAAAAGATGTAATAGCAAAGCACTTGGAAAACAATGACATGATCGGACAAAGTCAACATGTATTTACGAAAGGGAAATCATGCTTGACAAATCTACTGGAATTTTTTGAGGATGTAACTAGTATGATAAATAAGGGAGAACCAGTGGATGGGGTGCATTTGGACTTTCAGAAGGCTTTCGATAATGTCCCACTTAAGAGATTAGCGTGCAAAATTAAAGCACAGGGGATTGGGGGTAAGGTACTGACATGGATTAAGAACTGGTTGGCAGACAGGAAACGAAGAGTAGGAATAAACGGGTCTTTTTCCGAATGGCAGGCAGTGACTAGTGGGGTACTGCAGGGATCAGTGCTAGGACCCCAGCTATTCACAATATATATTAATGAAATAGATCACAGAATCACAGAATAATACAGTGCAGAAGAGGCCCTTCGGCCCAACGAGTCTGCACCGATGCATTAAAGACACCTGACCTGTCTACCTAATCCCATTTGCCAGCACTTGGCCCATAGCCTTGAATGTTATGACGTGCCAAATGCTCATCCAGGTACTTTTTAAAGGATGTGAGGCAACCCGCCTCTACCACCCTCCCAGGCAGGGCATTCCAGACTGTCACCACCCTCTGGGTAAAAAAGTTCTTCCTCAAATCCCCCTTAAACCTCCCACCCCTCACCTTAAACTTGTGACCCCTCGTAACTGACCCTTCAACTAAGGGGAACAGCTGCTCCCTATCCACCCTGTCCATGCCCCTCATAATCTTGTACAGCTCGATCAGGTCACCCCTCAGTCTTCTCTGCTCCAGCGAAAACAACCCAAGCCTATCCAAACTCTCTTCATAGCTTAAATGTTCCATCCCAGGCAACATCTTGGTGAATCGTCTCTGCACCCCCTCCAATGTAATCACATCCTTCCAATAATGTGGCGACCAGAATTGCACACAGTACTCCAGCTGTGGCCTTATCAAAGTTCTGTACAACTCCAACATGACCTCCCTGCTTTTGTAATCTATGCCTCGATTGATAAAGGCAAGTGTCCCATATGCCTTTTTCACCACCCTATTAACCTGCCCTTCTGCCTTCAGGGATCTATGGACAAACACGCCAAGGTCCCTTTGTTCCTCAGAACTTCCCAGTGTCAGGCCATTCATTGAATACTTCCGTGTCACATTACTCCTTCCAAAGTGTATCACCTCACACTTTTCAGCGTTAAATTCCATCTGCCACTTTTCTGCCAATTTGACCATCCCGTCTATATCTTCCTGTAACCTAAGACACTCCACCTCACTGTTAACCACTCGGCCAATCTTTGTGTCATCCGCGAACTTACTGATCCTACCCCCCACATAGTCATCTATGTTGTTTATATAAATGACAAACAATAGGGGACCCAGCACAGATCCCTGTGGTATGCCACTGGACACTGGCTTCCAGTCACTAAAACAGCCGTCTGTCATCACTCTCTGTCTCCTACAGCTAAGCCAATTTTGAATCCACCTTATCAAGTTACCCTGTATCCCATGTGCATTTGCTTTCTTGATAAGTCTCCCATGTTGGACCTTGTCAAAGGCTTTGCTGTAATCCATGTTAACTACATCAACTGCACTACCCTCATCTACACACCTGGTCACATGCTCAAAAAATCAATCAAATTTGTTAGGCATGACCTCCCTCTGACAAAGCCATGCTGACTATTCCTAATCAAATTTTGCCTCTCCAAATGATGATGGATTCTCTCCTTCAGAATTTTCTCCAATAGTTTCCCTACCACTGACGTGAGACTCACTGGTCTGTAGTTCCCTGGCTTATCTCTACAACCTTTCTTAAATAGTGGGACCACATTAGCTGTTCTCCAGTCCTCTGGCACCTCCCCTGTGGCCAGAGAGGAATTAAAAATTAGGGTCAGAGCCCCTGCAATCTCCACCCTTGCCTCCCACAGCATCCTGGGACACAAATCGCCCAGACCTGGAGATTTGTCCACTTTTAAGCCTTCCAAACCTCCAATACCTTGTTACTCCCTATGACAATTTGCTCAAGAACCTCACAGTCTCTCTCTCTAAGTTCTATATCTACATCCTCATTCTCTTGGGTGAAGACAGATGTGTAGTATTTGTTCAACACCCCACCAATGTCCTCTGGCTCCACCCACAAATTTCCCCCTTGGTCCCTAATGGGTCCTACTCTTTCCCTGGTTATCCTGATGAGAGAATTAAATGTAATATATCCAATTTTGCAGATGACACAAAGTTGGGTGAGATTGTGAGCTATGAGGAGGATGCAGAGAAGCTCCAGTGTGATTTGGACAGGTTGAGTGAGTGGGCAAATACATGGAAGATGCAGGATAATGTGGATAAATATGAAGTTATCCACTTTGGTGGCAAAAACAGAAAGGCAGATTATTATCTGAAGGGCGATAGATTGGGAAAGGGGGAGGTGCAGCGAGACCTGGGTGTCCTTGTGCACCAGTCGCTGAAAGTAAGCATGCAGGCGCAGCAGGCAGTTAAGAAGGCAAATGGTATGTTGGCCTTCATAGCGAGAGGATTCGAGTACAGGAGCAAGGATGACTTGCTGCAATTATGCAAGGCCTTGGTAAGACCACACCTTGAGTATTGTGTGCTGTTCTGGTCTCCTTATCTGAAGAAGGATGTTCTTGTTATGGAGGGAGTGCAGCAAAGGTTCACCAGACTGATTCCTGGGATGGCAGGACTAACATATGAAGAGAGATTGGATCGATTAGGCTTGTATTCACTAGAGTTTAGAAGAATGAGAGAGGATCTCATACAAACATACAAAATTCTAACAGGACTGGACAGACTAGATGCAGGAAGGATGGTCCTGATGGTGGGGAACTCCAGGACCAGGGGTCACAATCTAAGGATAAGGGGTAAGCCATTTAGGACTGAGATGAAGAGGGATTTCTTCACCCAGAGAGTGGAATTCTCTACCACAGACAGCAGTTGAGGCCAAATCATTAAATATATTCAAGAAAGAGTTAGATATAGTTCTTACGGCGAAAGGAATCAAGGGATACGTGGAGAAAGCGGGAACAGGTTACTGAGTTTGGACAATTAGCCATGATCGTATTGAGTGGCGGTGCAGGCTCGAAGGGCCTATGTTTCTATGTTTTCTATGAGATATATATATATATATATATATATATATATGAAACCATATATATCCAGGGAAGGATGCAAACGTCCGCTGATGCGCTACCGAGCAATGGTAGAACATCCAACACAACAAGACGTGAATTTTGTGAATAACATAGAATCATATTCACAGTATACTGCACTGCACTGGCTGGCAAGCATACAGAAACTGCAAGAAATTCTTCACGCCCAAAAAAGCAATGCAGAATATATTCATGTTAAGGAGATATTGAACACAAGGGTGACCACAAGAACATCCTACTCAGAAAACGATGAAAACTTTCTATGAATATAGAAAATAGTTCACAATCATCGACAATTTGCTAGTTTATAATGACAGACTAGTCATTCCCAGTTCATTTAGATCGGATGTCTTGAAACGTCGACATCAAGGCCATACGGGAATAATGAAGTGCAGAGCAAGGGCACAATCATCAGTGTGGTGGCCAGGAATATCCAAAGAAATCGCAAATGTGATCAAGAACTGCCAGATCTGTGTAACACAAAGACCAGAACAGTGAGAACCTCTGTTAACTACTCAATTTCCAACTAGACATTGGCAACATCAAGATATGGATTTATTCATGTTCAACGGACCAAGGCTAAGGGAGTAAACCCTAACAGAAAATCCGGAGCGGAACCCCGTAGGTGGTCATGTGTCACCTTTGGCATGTTTCCGGCAGTTCCTGCAGCCATACTGGTGCCAAACGTCGTGTCCTGCACTCCTTTGGACCCCACCAGAAAGGCCGAGAGGGGGGTTTTGACGACTGGGCAACTCTCAACCTCCATAAATTTGCCCAGGCATGCGCCATGGAGAGGTCACTCCATAGTTGCCTCACAGCGACTAAAACAACACAGAAGGCAGCAGTTACGGGTTATAAGTCCAGATAAATTGGCGTAGAAACTGGGCGCCACGGGTTGCCTTTGTCGGTGGGAGAGGTCATTGCACCTCACTGGACAGCTACCGCCCGCCTCAAACCGGGCAGCCCCCGGTCAATAAGGTTCTGTCCCGCCACAGTCTGCCTGCTTCAATGGGTGCTTGGAGCTCAGGGTCATTGCCCGAAAGGTGGACTGATACACCGCACCAAACAACATGAAAAAAGGAAAGAAGGTACCAGCCCTTCGCTTTGCAAGCTGGAACGTCAGAACTATGTGTCCTGGCCTATCGGAAGACCTTACACAAATCAACGATTCTCGGAAGACCGCCATCATTAACAACGAGCTCAGTAGATTCAATGTGGACATTGCAGCACTTCAGGAGACTCGCCTCCCCTCAAGTGGCTCTCTAGCAGAGCAAGACTACACCTTCTTCTGGCAGGGCAGGGATCCTGAAGAACCAAGACAGCATGGAGTGGGCTTCGCCATCAGAAACTCCTTGCTCAGCATGATAGAGCCTCCCTCAAATGGCTCGGAACGCATACTGTCCATCCGACTGCTCACCACCTCTGGTCCAGTACACCTACTCAGCATCTATGCTCCAACACTCTGCTCCACACATGAAGCTAAAGACCAGTTCTATGAACAACTCCATAACATCATTAGCAGCATCCCCAACACCGAACACCTATTCCTGCTGGGGGACTTTAATGCCAGGGTTGGGGCCGACCATGACTCATGGCCCTCCTGCCTTGGGCGCTATGGCGTTGGAAGGATGAATGAGAACGGGCAGAGACTGCTTGAGTTGTGTACCTATCATAACCTCTGCATCACCAACTCGTTCTTTCATACTAAACCCTGTCACCAGGTTTCATGGAGGCACCCAAGATCACGTCGTTGGCACCAGCTAGACCTCATTGTCACAAGGTGAGCCGCCTTAAACAGTGTTCAAATCACACGCAGCTTCCACAGTGCGGACTGCGACACCGACCACTCCCTGGTGTGCAGCAAGGTTAGACTCAGACCAAAGAGGTTGCATCATTCCAAGCAGAAGGGCCACCCGCGCATCAACACGAGCAGAATTTCTCACCCACAGCTGTTACAAAAATTTCTAAATTCACTTGTAACAGCCCTTCAAAACACTCCCACAGGGGATGCTGAGACCAAGTGGGCCCACATCAGAGATGCCATCTATGAGTCAGCTTTGACCACCTACAGCAAAAGTGCGAAGAGAAATGCAGACTGGTTTCAATCTCATAATGAAGAGCTGGAACTTGTCATAGCCGCTAAGCACATTGCACTGCTGAACTACAAGAAAGCCCCCAGCGATTTAACATCCGCAGCACTTAAAGCAGCCAGAAGTACTGCACAAAGAACAGCTAGGCGTTGCGCAAACGACTACTGGCAACACCTATGCAGTCATATTCAGCTGGCCTCAGACACCGGAAACATCAGAGGAATGTATGATGGCATGAAGCGAGCTCTTGGGCCAACCATCAAGAAGATCGCCCCCCTCAAATCTAAATCGGGGGACATAATCACTGACCAACGCAAACAGATGGACCGCTGGGTTGAGCACTACCTAGAACTGTACTCCAGGGAGAATGCTGTCACTGAGACTGCCCTCAATGCAGCCCAGCCTCTACCAGTCATGGATGAGCTGGACATACAGCCAACCAAATCGGAACTCAGTGATGCCATTGATTCCCTAGCCAGCGGAAAAGCCCCTGGGAAGGACAGCATTACCCCTGAAATAATCAAGAGTGCCAAGCCTGCTATACTCTCAGCACTACATGAACTGCTATGCCTGTGCTGGGACGAGGGAGCAGTACCCCAGGACATGCGCGATGCCAACATCATCACCCTCTATAAAACAAAGGTGACCGCGGTGACTGCAACAACTACCGTGGAATCTCCCTGCTCAGCATAGTGGGGAAAGTCTTTGCTCGAGTCGCTCTGAACAGGCTCCAGAAGCTGGCCGAGCGCGTCTACCCTGAGGCACAGTGTGGCTTTCGTGCAGAGAGATCGACCATTGACATGCTGTTCTCCCTTCGTCAGATACAGGAGAAATGCCGTGAACAACAGATGCCCCTCTACATTGCTTTCATTGATCTCACCAAAGCCTTTGACCTTGTCAGCAGATGTGGTCTCTTCAGACTACTAGAAAAGATCGGATGTCCACCAAAGCTACTAAGTATCATCACCTCATTCCATGACAATATGAAAGGCACAATTCAACATGGTGGCTCCTCATCAGAGCCCTTTCCTATCCTGAGTGGTGTGAAACAGGGCTGTGTTCTCGCACCCACACTTTTTGGGATTTTCTTCTCCCTGCTGCTTTCACATGCGTTCAAATCCTCTGAAGAAGGAATTTTCCTCCACACAAGATCAGGGGGCAGGTTGTTCAACCTTGCCCGTCTAAGAGCGAAGTCCAAAGTACGGAAAGTCCTCATCAGAGAACTCCTCTTTGCTGACGATGCTGCTTTAACATCTCACACTGAAGAGTGCCTGCAGAGTCTCATCGACAGGTTTGCGTCTGCCTGCAATGAATTTGGCCTAACCATCAGCCTCAAGAAAACGAACATCATGGGGCAGGACGTCAGACATCCATCAATATTGGCGACCACGCTCTGGAAGTGGTTCAAGAGTTCACCTACCTAGGCTCATCTATCACCAGTAACCTGTCTCTAGATGCAGAAATCAACAAGCGCATGGGTAAGGCTTCCACTGCTATGTCCAGACTGGCCAAGAGAGTGTGGGAAAATGGCGCACTGACACGGAACACAAAAGTCCGAGTGTATCAGGCCTGTGTCCTCAGTACCTTGCTCTACGGCAGCGAGGCCTGGACAACGTATGCCAGCCAAGAGCGACGTCTCAATTCATTCCATCTTCACTGCCTTCGGAGAATACTTGCCATCAGGTGGCAGGACTATATCTCCAACACAGAAGTCCTTGAAGCGGCCAACACCCCCAGCTTGTACACACTACTGAGTCAGCGGCGCTTGAGATGGCTTGGCCATGTGAGCCGCATGGAAGATGGCAGGATCCCCAAAGACACATTGTACAGCGAGCTCGCCACTGGTATCAGACCCACCGGCCGTCCATGTCTCTGCTATAAAGACGTCTGCAAACGCGACATGAAATCGTGTGACATTGATCACAAGTCGTGGGAGTCAGTTGCCAGTATTCGCCAGAGCTGGCGGGCAGCCATAAAGACAGGGCTAAATTGTGGCGAGTCGAAGAGACTTAGTAGTTGGCAGGAAAAAAGACAGAGGCGCAAGGGGAGAGCCAACTGTGCAACAGCCCCGACAAACAAATTTCTCTGCAGTACCTGTGGAAGAGCCTGTCACTCCAGAATTGGCCTTTATAGCCACTCCAGGTGCTGCTTCACAAACCACTGACCACCTCCAGGCGCATATCCATTGTCTCTCGAGATAAGGAGGCCCAAAAGAAGGAGAAACGGAAAGTCTTACATAATCATTATTGATTACTTCCCAAGGTGGATAGAAGTGAGAAGGTTATATTCAACAACAACAGAAGCAGTTATAAGAGTTCTACAAGACATCTTTGCGAAACATGGTAACCCTGACGAAGTACTGTCAGACAATGGACCACAGTTTGCGAATGACTATTTCACACAGTTTCCGACAAGAATGGGATTTCAACATCTCACAAGTTCACCACATTATCCACGGTTGATTAGTGAAGTGGAAGGAAGTGTAAGAACCATAAAGTCCATATTGAAGAAGAATGAAGACCTTCCAACCTCACTTCTAATATATTGATCTGCACCGTGATGTGTGGACTACCACCTGCAGAGTTACTGATGGGCAGAAAGATAAGAATGCAACTTCCTGTGTTGCCTAAAAAATGGCTTCCAGGATTGCATGTCTGGGACTACGAGAAAATAAGAGACCAAGGAAACTCTTATAGAAGGCAACAAACTCGAAATCACAACAAAGATTTCATGCCAGAGACTTACCAAAACTGAATGAAGGCCAAAGAGTATGGATGACCTTGAAAAGATGAAAACTACCAGAGATCCCATGTGGTACACACAACAGAAGGGAACATACATAGAAACAGGAGAAACATCATCCCTGTTCCCCAGAAGCATGTCAATCATTCATTTGGAAGACCTAGATAATGATGAAGAAACCCACCGCAAACAGAATACTACAATCCTTACTAGAAATCAACCAAGCCAGCGATCAAGACTTACAAGGAAGACTACTGATCACCCCACTCAAACTAGAACAAGATTGGGGAGAGTCGTAAAAACTCCTAACAGACTAAATCTGTGAAGTCAGAGACTTGGGGGGAGAAAGGGTAGTAGGTAAAGTCAAGAATGTATATATGTTTAAGAAAATGTACAGATAAAGACTTGGGGGGAGATGTAGTATAAGGACCTGAAAGGGTTAATGTTGGAGACAGTGAGAGCAACCCCTCCCACTGTAATGATGATGATGTAACAGTCACATGGTAATGGTCTTTGGAAGAAGTGAGTAGCAGCATGAAGGAGGCTCACTCGAGAGGCTTGAGGAGAGTGTGAATAAAGATTTGTAAATAATAAGTCATGAATTGACCTTATCCAGACTCCTCGACTTGACCAATAACGCCCTAATTATGCTACAACTACAACAACAACACACATCACAACAAAGAGGAAAATTCTGGAAGCACATAGAATCCATTTCTAAAGAGAACCAGCTCGCCAAAGGTCAGGGTGTGGGCTCTTTATCAGAGGGTCTGCACCTGTAGTGTTCACTTGCCTGTTCTCACCAAAGATGCTGACTGACCTGCTGAGTACTTGCAGAATTTTCTATTTTTGTTTCAGACTTCCAAGGTCTGCAACATTTTGCTTTATTCCCTCAATACTGTTCCTCAGAAAAGCACCCACGCTGCACCAGATTTCTTGCTTTTCACACACCAACAGGCCATATGACAGCTCTACTACTTTAATGCCGATTTGTACCAAATTACAGAAACTTTCATGGGCTCACATCTAAAACGTTTTACGATGGAAGGAGCAGCTTTTCAACTATTTAACTATGGAAAGGCAGTTTGGTCCAGTTATATTAAAATTTGTTTTTAAGTTAAAGTTTGTTTTCAAAGGAATAGAATTCACAGGACAGCCACACGTAGGTCAGTAGTCTGGTGTAGCTTCAGCCTTTTTTTTATTTGTTTCATGGGATGTGGGCATCACTGGCAAGTCCAGCATTTGTTGTAGATGGGGTGTCAATCAAGCCCCTGCTTTGTCCTGGATGGTGTCGAGCTTCTGGAGTGTTGTTTGATTTGCACCCATTCAGGCAAGTGGAGAGTATTCCATCATACTCCTGACTTGTGCCTTGTAGATCATGGACAGGCTTTGGCGAGTCAGGAGGTGGGTTACTCACTGCAGATTTCCCAGCTCCTGACCTGCCCTTGTAGTTTCAGTATTTATATGGCTGTTGCAGTTCAGTTTCTGGTCAATGGTAACCCCCAGGATGTTGATAGTGAGGGATTAGGTGATAGTATTACTGTTGAATGTCAAAGCAAGATGGGTAGATTCTCTCTTGTTGGCGATGGTCATTGCCTGGCACTAATGTGGCACCACCTTAAACATTCACTCCCTCCACATCAGCACACAGTGCCAGCAGTGTGTGTTATGTACAAGATGCACTGCACTACCAAGCTCCTTCAACAGCACCTTCCAAACCAGTGACCTCTACCACATAGAAGGACAAGGGCAGCAGACTCATGGGAACACCACCACCTGTAAGTTCCCCTCCAAGTCACACACCATCCTGACTTGGAACTATATCACATTCCTTCACTGTCACTGGGTCAAAAACCTGGAACTCCTTCCCTAACAGCACTGTGAGTGCCCCTACACCACCCTACCTGCGGTGGTTCAAGAAAGCAGCTCATCATCACCTTCTCAAGGGCAATTAGGGATGAACAAAAAATGCTGGCCTTGCCATGAATGCTCACATCCCATGAAAGAATTAAACAGAAATAAACCTAATCTAGGCCGTATTGATTTCCTCTTACTCTGACCCCCTCAATACTTTACTATTTCTTACTCTAGTGCTATCAGTCTCTCATAATTCATTGTGCACCATGCGCACATCTGAATTAGGTCTGATGAAAAACTAGTATATTGCAAGGCTAGGCTGTCCCCTTATGCTCTCAAAACCCAGGCTGAAGAGGTGCTAAAGAAGCTTGAGTGAAATGGTGTGCCAGTGAAAACCGATCAAAGTGATTGGACAACCTCAAATGTAATAGTGCCCAAGTCAGACGAAACCGTAATGAGGGGACTACAAAGTCACAAACAACAAGACAGTGAATGATGAACAGTATCCCCTACCGATCTCTCAAGATTTGTATTCGAATCCAAGCTACTCACGCAGTTGGATTTGTCCTTTGTTTATGCACAGATCAATGTGGATTGAGAGAGTCAGCAGTATCTCACGATAAACACACATGGGGTTACACTCCTACATAAAACTACCCTATGGTGTGAATTCTTCTCCAAAATCTTCCAAGCTACAATGGATAAAATTTTGAAATGAGATGCCTGAGCTTGCAATGGTTTTACCTTAATTACACGAGTTGTTGAAGAAGTGAAGTGGGAATGGTCCAAAGTACAACAAGATGCTTATGATGCATGTAAGAGAAGCTTGACCAGCAATGCACTACTTGTTCATTGCAACACAAATCGTGATCTGAAGTTAGCATGTGACACTTCAAACTATGGTGTTGGAGCAGTGATCAGTCATGTCATGGATGATAGTCAAGAGAAGCCCATAGCATTTGCATCACATACCCTGAGCAAGAGTGAACACAACTATGCGCAGATAGAAAAGGAAGCAACTTCGGAATCAAAATATTTCACCAGTTTTGTTGGGTAGAAACTTCATGCTAGTAACAGATCATAAACCCTTTGTAGCTATTCTCGGACCAAAGTCTGCAATACCAACGATGGCAGCATCAAGGATGCGCAGCAGGCTGTACTTCTCTCACAGTACGATCACAACAATGAATATCACAGTTCAAAAGAGAATGCTATCACTGACGCACTGTCATGTTTGCCACATGAGGACTCAGCAGTAAGTATATAAGAAATAGGAGCCACAGTAGACCATGTGGCCCATCAAGTGTGCTCCACCATTCAATATGATCGTGGTTGATCTTGGTTTCAATTCCATTTTCCTGCCCACTCGCCATACCACTTGATTCCTTGAGAGACCAAAAATCTGTCTAACCCAGCCTTAAATATATTCTACGATGGAGCATCCGCCACCCTCTGGGTTAGAGAATTCCAAAGACTGACTACCCTTTGAGTAATTTCTCCTCATCTCAGTCTTAAATGATCGGCCCCTTATCCTGAGACTGTGCCTCTGTGTTTCAGATTCCCTGACCAGCAGAAATAATCATGTCCACCCTATCCAGCCCCTTTAGAATCTTATATGTTTCAATGAGATTAGCTCTCATTGTTCTAAACTCCTGTCATACAGGCCCCCACCTGCCAAGAATGAGGCACATTAATTTCGCCACATGGACATTAAATTTCAAATTGTTGTTGGTAAGAAAAGAAGGCCTATTACAAAGGGTTGCCAAGCCCCTGGCTGAAAAGACAGTTTTTCATACTAACAGACAGTGTTGGAACAAAGGAGCTAACCCCTGCTCCCAATACACGGAAGGTGTGGTCAGACCAGTTTAGTCACATGACTGTTGCAGGTTTTGTTGAACTCGCCACAGAGAATTTGAACTCAGAAAGCTGTTTGCTCCTGGACTGAAAAGACCTCTCCTGGCTTGCTTGCTGCACCCACTCCTGCCTTCTACCATCTCTTTCTCACGGAACTGAAAACCATTGAAGACACATGAATCCCAAGAGAGAAAGGTCTCCTACAGTGAACAAGGTTTAAGAAGAATGCTGGGCCCCAACGAAAAGCAAGATCAACCTACAAAAGGACTCCACAATGAGCTCGCAGCACAGTAACAAAAAAACCTTCCGCAGAGATTGCCTCAATGTTTTCCACTTTATCTTTTCTTCTGTTCTTTTCTGTCTCTGTTTGCATGTGCATATCGCGGATTAGAGTTTTTAATTTAAGTTTAATAAATTTCACCTTTCTTCTTTAAACCTAAGAAAGCCTGTTTGTGCTCATTTCTTTGCCTTATAGTTGAAAAGCAGTGAACAAGAATTCGCCAAAGGGGAACTCAAAACACGGTGTGTTTAAAATTAAACCCTGTTACACTAAGACCAGGTGAAGGCTGAAAGGGAACCCTAGACACCTTTCTCACCTGATCATAACACTCCAGAGAATATAGGCCCAATTTACTTAGTTTCTCATCAAAGTACAACCCTCTCATCACAGGGACCAATCTAGTGAACCTTCACTGTACTGCATCCAATGCAAGTATACACTTCCTTATATATGAGACCAAGGGCGGAATTTTATGCTGCCGGCAGGGCTCGCGACGTCGGGGGAAATCGATACTATGATCCCCACGTCGCCTCTTGTACAGAAGGCCCGCCGAATTTAGTGCCAATCAGGAGTTAGGACCCTACTGCCTTAAGTCCCGGCCTTGCAGAGCTGCTGGCCAATCAGAGGCCGGGAGCTGCAGTGCTACCACAAAAGCATTGGCTCCTGCTGTAGCTACAATGACCAAACACTGAGGAGTGGTGCTAGGACCAGGCTTAACATAGATCCGGGCAGGAGGGGTCTCGCAGGGCAGGGGTCGTGGGTTTGGGGGGAAGGGGGTCGGCAGTAAGGGCAGGCAGGTGGCACTCAGAGCCACCCACTTCCTTATGCCGGGTCCCTCGTTCAGGCACTAAGTCACAGGCCTTCCTGCCCCAGACTAAATTTCAGCGGAGGCAGGAGGTTGTCGGGGACCCCACCCCCGCCCAACCATCATCCCACCCGATTTAATGCTCTCCCCACTTCCAAAACTGGTGCGGGGGAGAGCATAAAATTCCACCCCAGAACTGCACACAGTATTCCAGGTGTGGTCTCGCCAAAGGCCTGTACAATTGTAGCAAGACGTCTTTATTCATGTACTCCATACCCCTTGCAATAAAGGCCAACATGCCTTACTAATTGCATGTTGTACCTGCATACTAGATTTCTGTGTTCCTGATGTGAGCACGCCCGAATCTCTCTGAACATCAGTGTTTACAAGTTCCATGTCTTTTAAAAAATATTCTGCTGTTCTATTCTTACAACCAAAGTGAATAACCTCACACTTCCCCACATTATACTCCATCTGCCACCTTGGTGCCCACTCACTTAACCTGTACATATCTCTTTGCAGCTTCTCTGTGTCCTCCTCACACCTTGCATTTTCACCGACCTTTGTATCACCTTAGATCCTGCATTAACATCCCACACTGAACAGTGTCTGCAGAGACTCAGCGACAGGTTTGCGGCTGCCTGCAACGAATTTGGCCTAACCATCAGACTCAAGAAAACGATCATGGGACAGGACGTCAGAAATGCTCCATCCATCAAGATCAGCGACCACGCTCTGGAAGTGGTCCAAGAGTTCACCTACCTAGGCTCAACTATCACCAGTAACCTGTCTCTCGATGTAGAAATCAACAAGCACATGGGAAAGGCATCCACTGCTATGTCCAGACTGGCCAAGAGGGTGTGGGAAAATGGCACACTGACATGGAACACAAAAGTCCAAGTGTATCAAGCCTGTGTCCTCAGGACCTTGCTCTACGGCAGCGAGGCCTGGACAACATATGTCAGCCAAGAGCGACGTCTCAATTCATTCCATCTTCACTGCCTCCGGAGAATCCTTGGCATCAGGTGCAGGACCGTATCCCCAATACAGAAGTCCTTGAGGCGGCCAACATCCCCAACATATACACCCTACTGAGCCAGCGGCGCTTGAGATGGCTTGGCCATGTGAGCCGCATGGCAGATGGCAGGATCCCCAAAGACACACTGTACAGCGAGCTCATCACTGGTATCAGACCCACCGGCCGTCCATCTCTCCGCTTTAAAGACGTCTGCAAACGAGACATGAAGTGTTGTGACATTGATTACATGTCGTGGGAGTCAGTTGCCAGTGATCGCCAGAGCTGGCGGACAGCCATAAAAGCGGGGCTAAAGTGTGGCAAGTCGAAAAGACTTAGCAGTTGGTAGGAAAAAAGACAGAAGCGCAAGGGGAGAGCCAACTGTGTGACAGCCCCGACAACCAATTTTATCTGCAGCACCTGTAGAAAAGTCTGTCGCTCTAGAATTGGACTTTATAGCCATTCCATGCGCTGCTTCACAAACCACTGACCAGCTCCAGGCGCTTACCCATTGTCTCTCGAGACAAGGAGGCCAAAGAAGAAGAAGAAGAAGAGAAGATCCATTACTCTCTGTCTCTTCATCTAAGTCATGAATATAGATTGTAAATAGATGAGGGCTCAGCACTGATCATGGCGGCACTCCACTAGTCACAGCCTGCCAACTTGAAAATGCCGCATTTATGCCTATTCTTTGCTTCCTGTCCATTAGCCAATCTTCTATCCGCACTAATGTATTACCCCCAACACCATGAGCCCTTATCTTGCCTATTAACCTTTTGTGTGGCACCTTATCAAAGGCTTTTTAGAAATACAGGTTTACTACATCTACTGGTTCCCCTTTATCTACCCTACTAATTACATCCTCAAAAAACTCTAATAAATTTGTCAAACACAATTTCCCTTTTGTAAAACCATATTGACTCTACCTGATCATACTATGCTTTTTGAAGTGTGTTGTTAAGACTTCCGGTCTATATTTGCTTGCCATGGTTTACTGGAAGAGATTGTCTCAGATAATGGTCCTCATTTTCATTCTCTTCCGTTCCAAACTTTCATGAAGCAAAACGGTATCAACATACCCTCACTGCTCCTTACCATCTGGCATCAAATGTAGCAGCCGTAATATCCATTATGTTTGTTAAAGAATCACTCAAGAAACAAGTGCTGCATGGGTATTCAAAACTCAACATGAAACAGTGGTTGGCTAAGTTCCTGCTGAAGTATAGAACAACCCCACATTCCACTCCAGGGTATCCACCTGCTGAGCTTTTGATGAAGAGAAGGTTAAGGACACATTTGAGTCTGTTCCTACCATCCTTGACTGCTAAAGTTGAACACAAACAGTTCAATCAAAAACGTCAGTATGACACAAACAAAAGGGAATGCAGTTTCAGGCAAAATTAGCACCTTTGTGTTTTGAGCCACCTTCACAAGTCACACAAATGGGATGTGGGGAATGTAGTAGAAGTGTGTGGAACCAAAAGATACATGGTTGAAACTGGCAGAAAAGTGAGAAACATTCGTGTAGATTACGTGATTGCAGCAAGGGATTAACCAAAACATGAGCACTATCTGCTTGATCACGATCTCATGCCAGAGTTTGAACCTGTTCAGACTTCAGTGTCTGAGTACCAAGTTCTGAGAAAGAAGCAAGATCTTCTTTAAGTACTGAACCAAGCAGTCCAAAACCTAACCAAAGCCTGTAAGGAGATCAGAAAGACTTTGTAAACCAGTTATTAAACTTGATATGTAGATATAGCTCATTGAAGGAAAACAAAAAGAAAAATACTTTTCTTTTGACTGGAGAAGCTGTGGAATGTATTTGTGTAGTATGCAAATAATGTGATGATGTAATTAATTGATAACATGACGTCAATAAACATTCCTTGAACTGGCTATACTTGGTTTCCATTTTCCCTGCCAGTGCCACCTGAATATATTACATGAAGATTACCACCTTTGAGGTTCTCCTTGCTAGTTTCTTTCCTAGCTCCCTAAAACCAGCCTGCAGGACCCCATCCCTCTTCCTAACCTATGTCATTGGTACCAATATGGACCACAATCGTTGGCTGTTCACCCCTCCTCCCTCAGAGTGCTCTGCAGCCACTCAGTGGCATGTTGGGCATCAGTTGGGAAGAGCTTCTGTGAGAAGAAGGCCAGGACTTAGACCGGAAATGAAGAACAGAGCTGATCAGATTTCAGCAAGCGACTGGACCAGAAGGAAAAACAACGGTGTGACTTACTTAGCCCACTGACTGGCACAGTTTGCTGCAGTTGATTATTTTTTTTCTGGCAGGGAGGAAACTGAAGTTAAGTTAAAGTGCAATGAAATAGCTTAGAACTGTGGGGTAGAAATTCAACTCATGACTGTCCATGTTTCTCCTGAAAAATTAGTGCTCAGCAGTTGGAAATCATGTTGTCAGGGATGAGGGGCAGGCACACTTCAGCCACCCCCTTTATGCCCGAAGCCCACCTGATATGATTTTCAAGTTGGTGTGTAAATAGGCATGCAGCCCGTCCATCTGAAACAAGCATAAGGCTGCTTCAATATGCAAAGGAAGGGTAATACCTCAGCACTCTGGTCAGGCGCCCTGTAAGTAATCAATTTATTGATGAAACTAATGATGTAACCAGCAGACTGAATCAGAGCATCTTCAGATACTAATCAATATGGTTAATAATGACAACCACATTGCCTAAGGAGGTTAGAATTATATACCCAGTCTGCCTATGCTAAATAAATATTTATAATTAAAACACAAATTTCAGCTACACATTGGGTGAGCATGCGCTGTGGATGCTCCAAATAATTATAGCAGACAATGGGTGACCTAACGAGGGCGCCTCAGAGGGATCACTGGATGCCGCACAGAAAACGGTCCAGGAAATCTTGAGTTCATTTTTGTGGGCCCTGGGAAAGCCAGAAAGCTCCTCCTGCACCCACGGGAAACCTCAGCCCACTACCGGCCTGTGTGAGGCCATCCACCCCTTCTCCATAGGAACTCCTACTCCCCACTTCCAGAACCAATATGCTGGCTGATTTCCTACACTCCTACAGTACAGTGGATGCCCCTTTGGCTTGCCTGCAGCATTTAAGCGAGGCCCAATCCCAAATTAGATTTGGGCGTCATGCCAGCATGAATCAGCGAGTGATGGGGCCATTTTCAGCAGCAGTTGAATTTCTCAGGTCAGGACTCTGTCGTAGGTGCCACAGAAATAAAGTGATCCGCTGCTGCTTTGGGCTCCCCCACCACCCCAGCAATTTTCACTCCTCCTGGGCTGTCCCTCTCCTTGCATTCCACCTTCAGTGACACAGCCTACAACCACCTCAGCCTTACTCTATGAAAATCACTCACCAAAACCTCCTCTCTTTATACCTCGCCACCTGTAAGAAGCTTCTTAAGAGGTAAAACCTCTTAAACCAAGTTTTCAGTCACCACTCCTAAACCTACTGCAAAAGCTCAGCACCCATTCCTTTCTTCACTTGTCAGAGGAGAGAAAGGAAAACTGCTCCCTATTTAAGGTAGTTTAGGATGGCTCTGCTCTCCCTTTGGTGAAGGCACACATTTCATCTTCTCACATTAACACTGCTAATGATTTCTCATCTTAATGTTGGTCGAGTTCTTACCTGCCCATTATTGGAGGGCTAAAACAATTGGAAAAGTTAACTGTAATTTTTGCCTTTCGTGTGTTACAATGACATCACAACATAAAGGACGACCGATTTATAAAAGAAATGGTTTCTCAGTTCTTTGAAGGATGGCAATGCCCCTTTAAGTAAGGATCCTCCCCTCTTCCCAGAGTGTAGTACAACTCTACCAGTTTTTAAAATAAATTATTCAGGAAGGATGGGCCACTTCTATTTCTAAGTCCACCAGCATCTCTGCATATCCTTCCCTTTCCATTAGCTACCACATGTAATGGAATTGCTGCAAGCATTCCAGTACTGGCCCTGAGAGGAACAGTTGTTAATACAAGATATCTGACTATATATATTACTTTGTAGCTGACTTATCTTCACTGTACAGAAAACACTTTACAAGCTTCCACTTCAGGTTGCCATCGAGTCAGACGACAAAAACCTAGCTTCTAAATCACCTGCTATTGTACATGCAGTGTTTGAAAGCGTATCAGAGTGTTTGCATGCACTAAAGGTGTCATTGTAAATTATGCATTCTTCATCGATTGGCTGCAATAAAGGAACGTTGATGTGAATGGTTTATACATAGCCAAGATATATCAAAGCAGAGGAGTTGTTGTACATCAGTGTATCTTGGTCTAAGCAAACACTGTGGGCAGAATTTAAAAATAATAGTCCCAGACACAACAGCAGAACTGTAGTGATTTGGGAACCCACTGGCCTTAGCATTAGCATCCTGCTTCTAGATTTCAACAACTTATCTTTATATAGCACCTTTAACATGGTAAAATGTCCCAAGGCACTTCACAGGAGCATTATAAAACAAAATATGACAATGCGCTACATAAGGTGATATTAGGTCAGATGACCAAAAGCCCTGGTCAAAGACATAGGTTTTAAGGAGTGTCTTAAAGGAGGAAAATGAGGTAGAGAGGTGGAGAGGTGTAGGGAGGGTATTCCAGAGCTTAGGGCCTAGGCAACTGAAAGCACAACCACCAATAGTGGAGTGATTAAAATCAGGAATATACAAGTAGCCAGAATTAGAGGATATTTTGGAGGATTGTGGGGCTGGAGGAGATTACAGAGATAGGGAGGGGCAAATCCATGGAGGGATTTGAAAACAAGGATGAGAATTATAAAATCAAGACATCGCTTGACCGGGAGCCAATGTAGGTCGGTAAGCACAAGGGTGATAGGGGAATGAGACTTAGTTCGAGTTAAGACACAGGCCAGAGAGTTTTGGATGACCTCAAGATTATGGAGGGTAAAATGTGGGAGACTATCCAGGAATGCAATTCACAACTAATTAAAGAAAGCCAGTGTGAAGACAACGCACATCAGTCAATGAAGTGCTCTCCAAGGACCAGGTGTATCCACGAGAAGGGAAATTCTACAGCAACAGCAGGAAATGTCTGTGGTTCTGTCAGCATTTCCTTAGAGAGAAATTGGAGGCATCTGTCTCTAGCATGGGTGTCATGATGTCTCAGTGTAGATGGGCCATGAATGGGAGGATGAAGAAAGGGCACATGGAAGTGGGACTCTTCTCAAGGCGCCTCCATTTCTTATGTCTTTTCCCACCTTGCAGACAGAACCCCACATGCTGCCTCCTGCACCAATGACCGAGTCTACAGGTGCAGGTGCAGCAGTCTTCGTTGGGGTCCTCACATGTTCCAAAACCCAGGGCCATCTCATTTGTCAGCCCAGGGGAGTGAGCAGCCTGTCTCCAGCTCAGCTAAAACCACATGGGTAGAACCACGTAGAAGTGATAGAAAGTGGAAGAGGAAGACTTCTTAGTTGCACATGGAGATTCACTTAGGTGTTTTAAACTATGTCAATGCTTCATTTGTGAAATTGCAAATGAGGAAATTTTTAATATGACCTTTCCATTGTGTTGTTCTCTCCATTGCTGCATTCCAATTGCCCAGTAGACAAAAGGCTTCATCAGAATGGCACACCCAGAGTGGAGTACGTGTGAACTGTGTGCTTGTGATGGAGTGATTTATGACTGTGGAAATGCTTTGTGCTGCGGAGGGGGCAGGTGCAGAGGGCCCTGAGGGTTTAGGGTTATAATGCCATATGATTTACGGCTTCCGCGTTATCTGAACCGTACCATCTATGATGTTATTGTAGCTTCTCTGGCAGCCAGATTTGTGTCTGCCGTCGTCCTGGCCACATTATGTCTTCTTCCTCCAGTTCAAGGTGCTGAGCGGTCTGATGCTTCCCCTTTCTACAGCTCCCTTCCACTCTGCAGCACTGTGATGTTCCAGACACAACAGACCATTATCCTTCTCAACACCCTTGCCAGTGCATACCAAAGGGTGTCCCCAGACCTATCAAGGCATCTGAATCTGATTTGTAGCAAAGCAATGGCTTGCTCAATGATCACCCTTGTGGTGATGTGGCCCCTGTTGTACCTCTCCTCGGTATCATTGGCAGGGCTCCTGACAGCCGTCATCAGCCAGGTCCTCAGACGGTAGCCTTTGTCTCCAAGGAGCCATCTGCTCAATCTGCTCGGAGGTGCAAACACCTGTGGTAGACTTGACTGGCGCAGGATGTCGCAGTCATGGAAACTTCCAGGATATCTTGTGCATACATGCATGGTAAATTTAACGGAGGTCACAAACGATCTGCACATTGAGGGAGTGGAACCCCTTCCAGTTAATGAATGCTGCAGGATAATCTGAGGGCACCACATGTGTGCAGTCGATAATTCTCTGAAACTGTGGAGATCCAGCCACTGCAGCAAAGGCAAGAACTCTCTCTGTCTGATTGGCCTCATCAGTGTTAAAGTGCACATATTGGGCTGCCTTGACAAACATGGCATTTGTGAATTGGGATAGGGATTTGTGGGCTGCAGATTGTGAGATCCTGCAGATGTCTGGAAGGAGCCGGAGGTGAAAAATTCAGGTCTGTGGTTACCTTGATGTCATTCGCACCTGGCCATCTTAGAAGGAGGTCTTGTTCCAAGAGGCTGCTGATGTCAACGATGACCTGCTTCAATAGCCTGAGTCTCCGTCATGTTGAAGAAGCTGATCCTCTGTCTGTCGACCCTGTTTTGGGGTACTGCTCCTCCAAGCTGGAACTCTGGGTCCTTCCCCTCTATTCTGTGGAGCAGTATGTGGCTGCAGAGAAGGCTGGTGCAATTTTTGCTGCTCCTGCTGCTGGTGTTGGTGTTTCTGGCCATCCTGTTCCTCTTCAGAGGTTGAAATAAGCTGCTCCCATACTGCAGTGAAGTTTGACAGCAAGTAATTTTAGACCAAGATGAGTGAGTTCCACAAGGTTGTTAAGTGTCGTGCAAATCAGGAAAATTACTCTCTCAAGACAAGTGTTGAGGGCATGGCTGCAGCTAGTCAGTTTCACTATTTAAACGTTTCTAGCATGTCACTTTCAATGCCTTGCGGACCCTGGTGAGATCCACACAGCATGGGAAATCCGTGCACTGGCTGTTAAGGTCTGATTGCTAGGTCAAATTGTGTTAATTACTACTTAACGTATTTAATATTTGACCCAATAGCTTCAAGGGGGATTCACGTTCGCTTCCGAATGCGCCCCTATTAAATGCAGAAGAAAGCAGGAACTTGTCGTGCTTCCTACATGCTGAAAATTTTCAGATTTTAACCTCCTGTACGGCCCTGGGCCCGCTTTTCCCTTGGCAGATAAAATGCCAGCTTATGATTGCACTGCAAGAGAAAAATTACTGCAGTAAGGATCGATCTAATAAGAAAAAAACACATCTGACTAACACCCCAGTGATAATTACACAGAATATATAACACAGACACAGGCCATTCAGCCCAACCGGTCTATGCCAGTGTTTATGCTCCTCCCATCTGCCGCATCAAACTATCAGCAAAACCAATATATAAGCAACGCGAAAGGAGATTTAACCAATGAGGAATGAGGAAGACAAGCTCAACCATCACACTGCATAGAAATGTGATGATAAGATTACAATATTAACAATCATGCAGATTGTATAAATATTACAATGGTAAGCAATGTGAAATCAGTATCTTTTGAGATGTCCTTAATGTACTGACTACAACTCACAGAACAAACAGGTGCCCCAGTCATTGATTTTCTTACTCCAGATTTTATTTTAGATTACAGGGATTTTTGGGCACCCTATGTAGACTGACAAATCGAAGCCAGCACATAGCATGACCCAGATCTACCGACTTCTAACCTCCAGAGCAAATACACCAAATGTGCCATTGAAAAAATTGGAGTAACTAGAAAATAAAGCCACTTGTGAAATTAGTCTTGAGTTAGGCATTCTTCTTCTTCTCTTTGGCCTCCTTGTCTCGAGAGACAATGGGTAAGTGCCTGGAGGTGGTCAGTGGTTTGTGGAGCAGCATCTGGAGTGGTTATAAAGGCCAATTCTAGAGTGACAGACTCTTCCACAGGTGCTGCAGATAAAATTGGTTGTTGGGGCTGTTACACAGTTGGCTCTCGCCTTGCGCTTCTGTCTTTTTTCCTGCCAACAGCTGTCTTTCCAACACGCCACTCTTTAGCCCCGCCTTTATGCCTGTCCGCCAGCTCTGGCGATCACTGGCAACTGACTCCCACGACTTGCGATCAATGTCACAGGACTTCATGTCACGTTTGCAGACGTCTTTAAAGCAGAGACATGGATGGCTGGTGGGTCTGCTACAAGTACCGAGCTCGCTGTACAATGTGTCTTTGGGGATCCTGCCATCTTCCATGCGGCTCACATGGCCAAGCCATCTCAAGCGCCGCTGGCTCAGTAGGGTGTATATGCTGGGGATGTTGGCCGCCTCGAGGACATCTGCGTTGGAGATACGGTCCTGCCACCTGATGCCAAGGATTCTCCGGAGACAGCAAAGATGGAATGAATTGAGACATCGCTCTTGGCTGACATACGTTGTCCAGGCCTCGCTGCCGTAGAGCAAGATACTGAGGACACAGGCTTGATACACTCGGACTTTTGTGTTCCGTGTCAGTGCACCATTTTCACACACTCTCTTGGCCAGTCTGGACATAGCAGCGGACGCCTTTCCCATGCGCTTGTTGATTTCTGCATCGAGGGACAGGTTACTGGTGATAGTTGAGCCTAGGTAGGTGAACTCTTGAACCACTTCCAGAGCGTGGTCGCCAATATTGATGGATAGAGCATTTCTGATGTCCTGTTCCATGATGTTCGTTTTCTTGAGACTGATGGTTAGGCCAAATTCGTTGCAGGCAGCCGCAATCCTGTCGATGAGTCTCTGTAGACACTCTGCTGTGTGGAATGTTAATGCAGCATCGTCAGCAAAGAGGAGTTCCCTGATGAGGACTTTCCGTACTTTGGTCTTCGCTCTCAGAAGGGCAAGGTTGTTCAACCTGCCATCTGATCTTGTGTGGAGGAAAACTCCTTATTCTAAACACTTGAATGCATGTGAGAGCAACAGGGAGAAGTAGATTCCAAACAGTGTAGGTGCGAGAACACAGCCCTGTTTCATGCCACTCAGGATAGGAAAGGGGTCTGATGAGGCACCGCTTTGCTGAATTGTGTCTTTCATATTGTCATGGAATGAGGTGATGATACTTAGTAGCTTTGGTGGACATCTGATCTTTTCTAGTAGTCTGAAGAGACCACATCTGCTGACGAGGTCAAAGGCTTTGGTGAGATCTATAAAAGCAACGTAGAGGGGCATCTGTTATCTGTTGTTCATGGCATTTCTCCTGTAGCTGGCAAAGGGAGAACAGTATGTCAATGGTGGATCTCTCTGCTCGAAAGCCACACTGTGCCTCAGGGTAGACACGCTCAGCCAGCTTCTGGAGCCTGTTTAAAATGACTCAAGTGAAGACTTTCCCCACTCTGCTGAGCAGGGAGATTCCACGGTAGTTGATGCAGTCACCGCGGTCACCCTTGTTCTTATAGAGGGTGATGATATTGGCATCGCACATGTCCTGTAGTACTGCTCCCTCATCCCAGCATAGACAAAGCAGTTCATGGAGTGCTGAGAGTATAGCAGGCTTGGCACTCTTGATTATTGCACGGGTAATGCCATCCTTCCCAGGGGCTTTTCCACTGGCTAGAGAATCAATGGCATCACTGAGTTCCGATTTTGTTGGCTGTTCGTCCAGCTCATCCATGACTGGCAGAGACTGGGCTGCACTGAGGGCGGTCTCAGTGACAACATTTTCCCTGGAGTACAGTTCTAGGTAGTGCTCCACCCAGCGGTCCATTTGCTTGTGTTGGTCAGTGATCGTGTCCCCTGATTTAGACGTGAGGGGGGGCGATCTTCCTGATGGTTGGCTCAAAAGCTCTCTTAATGCCATCATACATTCCTCTGATGTTTCCGGTGTCGGAGGCCAGCTGAATGCCACTGCATAGGTGTTGCCAGTTAGACATTTGCGCAGCGCCTGGCTGTTCTTTGTGCAGTGCTTCTGGCTACCTTAAGTGCTATGGATGTTAACTCGCTGGGGGCTTTCTTGTAGTTCAGCAGTGCAATGCGCTTAGTGGTTATGACAGGTTCCAGCTCTTCAAAGTGAGACTGAAACCAGTCTGCATTCTGCTTCACACGTTTGCCAAAGATGGTCGTTGCTGAGTCATAGATGGCATCTCTGATGTGGGCCCACTTGGTCTCTGCATCCCCTGCAGGATGTTTTGAAGGGCTTTTTCAAGTGATTTTAGAAACTTATGTAACAGCTGTGGATGAGAAATTCTGCTATTGTTGATGCGTGGGCGGCCCTTCTGCTTGGAGTGATGCAGCTTCTTTGGTTTGAGTCTAACCTTGCTGCACACCAGGGGTGGTCGGTGTCGCAGTCCGCACTGTGGAAGCTGCATGTGATTTGAACGCTATTTAAAGAGGCTCGCCTTGTGACAATGAGGTCCAGCTGGTGCCAACGACGTGATCTTAGGTACCTCCATGAAACCTGGTGACAGGGTTTAATATGAAAGAACGAGTTTGTGATGCAGAGGTTGTGATAGGTACACATAGATACACAGTCTCTGTCCATTCTCATTCATCCTTCCAATGCCATAGCGCCCAAGGCAGGAGGACCATGAGTCATGGTGGGCCCCAACCCTGAAGTTAAAGTCCCCCAGCAGGAATAAACGATCGGTATTGGGGATGCTACTAATGAATTTATGGAGTTCCTTGTAGAACTGGTCTTTAACTTCATGTGAGGAGCAGAGTGTTGGAGCATAGATGCTGAGTAGGTGTACTGGACCAGCGGCGGTGAGCAGTCGGATGGACAGTATGCGTTTCGAGCCATTTGAGGGTGGCTCTATCATGCTGAGCAAAGAGTTTCTGATGGCGAAGCCCACTCCATGCTGTCTTGGTTCTTCAGGATCCCTACCCTGCCAGAAGAAGGTGTAGTCTTGCTCTCTTGGACATCCACGTGCAGGGAGGTGTGTCTCCTGAAGTGCTGCAATGTCCACATTGAGTATACTGAGCTCGCTGTTAATGATGGCTGTCTTCCGAGAATCGTTGATTTGTGTAAGGTCTTCCGACAGGCCAAGACACATAGTTCTGAAGTTCCAGCTTGCAAAATGAAGGGCTGGTACCTTCCTTCCTTTTTTTGTCGTGCTGTTTGGTGCGATGTTACAGTCCACTTGTTGGGCAATGACCCTGAGCTCCAAGCACCCATTGAAGCAGGTGGACTGTGGCGGGACAGAACCTTACTGACCGGGGGATGCCCGGTTTGAGGTGGGCGTTAGCTGTCCAGTGAGATGCGATGACCTCTCTCACCGACAAAGGCAACCCATGGTGCCCAATCTCTATGCCAGTTGAGCTGGACATATAACCCGTAACTACTGCCTTCCGTGTTGTTTTGGTCGCTTGAGGCGACTATGGAGTGACCTCTCCATGGCACATGCTTATAGAGCATGTTTGAGTTGCCCAAGCGTCAAAACCACCCTCTCGGCCCTCCTAGTGGGGCTCAAAGGAGTGCAGAGCACAACATTTGGCACCGGTATGGCTGCGGGAACTGCTGGAAACATGACCACCTTTGGGGTTCTGCTCCAGATTTTCTTTTAGGGTTTACTCCCTTAGCCTTGGTCTCTCCCGAGATGCCCACAAGGCAGTGGGGTTGTTAGCTCCTATCCCTGAGCAGGAGCCCTAACCAGTAAGCTGTGTGATTTCATGGAGGGAGAGGGAATGGGGGACGGGGTGCGGGGGGAAGGGGGTGCGGTGGATGCCGGGGGGAGGAGTTGGGGGGAAGGGGGTGCGAGGGGGGAGGTGGGAAGGGGGGGAGGAGGTGCGAGGGGGAGGGGTGCGGTGGGAGGGGGTGGGGGGGAAGGGGATGAGAGGGGGAGCTGGGAAGGGGGGGTGCAGGGTTGTTCACATCCACACCACTATGTATACAGTGCATGTGTAGTTTTGTGCAAGCACAGAGCTTTGAAGCACATGGGAGGGCAGTTTTTTCTCTGTCCTGTTCCTGGGGAAATTGGCAGAGGAAGAATGAGGTGGAACACTGTTATGCCAGAAAGGAGAAGTTGGGAGGAGTAATTTAAAGTGAGAGAGGAAAAGGTTTGCCAGCACTAACTGAGCAGGAGCAGTGAGGCAATGTAACGGCATCTCTTCTTGGGTGACAGGAATGGATACCAGAAATAACCAGGGGGTGGGTGTGTGGTGGGGGTAATTAAAAAAAAACTAGCTTGAACTGGGAAGTGAAAGAAGACTGTGGCTAAGGAGCAAGGCAAGAGGGATGGTGTGAATTGAAGTGGTTGGAGGATGGGAACGTTCCCATGTAAAGGGTGGTACTACATGTCGTAGAGTCATCGGGTTGGATTGTGTGGAGGAGGCGGGTCTCCCAGTATTGGGTTGAAAAGGTGGGGGAAACACTGCCTCGGCCTTTCGTACACACATCTACCTTATTCCACCACCCCAGAGTGATCCTCTGTTGATTTGCTGCCTAAGTGTCTCAGACCAGGATCTCTGTCCCTTTAAAAATGGGGATCTCGCCTCCAAGAGATGTGGGTCAATCACAGAGCCGGCAGCTCAGCAGTATCAGCAGCGTCACCGCTAGTGGTGGCCACTGCCAGTACTGCAGAGGCCTTGGACCCAAGCTCAGCACTGGAACCCCAGACCTCAGGTAAGTGAGGCAGGGTTGCCGGGACCAGTGCGGAAGGCCCCAAAGAGGGGGGTAAGTGGGTGAGTGTGCAGGGGAAGGGGGAGCCATGGAGGTGGTACTTTTGCTGGCGGAGATCCTCCGTGGACCATAGATTGCCCACAAAGGAAGTACCCCCTCCCCCGCCCAACCCTGCAGGAAGGGTGCCTCGTTTTACAATGTGCTCTCCCCATGTGGCGGATGCACCACTCGCTGCTCGTTAGATCCCACTGGCAGTGGGAAGAGTCCCTTAAATGGCCTCAGGGTGGAAAGGCTGTCGTTGGCCTATCCCACCCCCGGCAAAATCGCTTGGCGACGGTGCTGGGATGAGCCAACCACCTCCACTACCCATCATGATACTATGGGCCCCCCTGCTTCTAACCCCGCCTCAGCGGGGGCCCATAAGTTACAGCTTATAGAGTCATTACAGCAGAGAAGGAGTCCATTCAACCCATTGAATCCATGCTGGCTCACTGTAGAGTCATTCATCAGTCTCATTTCTCTGCTTTGTCCCCGTAGCCCTGAAAGTCTCAAGTACCCATCCAATTTCCTTTTGAAATCATTGATTGTTTCCGCTTACACCACCCTCGTAGGCAACGAGTTCCAGTTCATTACCACTCACGGCGTAAAAAGTTCTTCCTCACATCTCCCCTGCATCTCTTGCCCAAATCCTTAAATCTTTGTCCCCTAATGATTGTACCATCGGCTAATGGGAACAGCTTTTCTTTATCTATCTTATCTGAACCTATCATAATCTTGTGCACCTCTATCAAATCTCCCCTCAATCTCCTTTGCTCCAAAGAGAACAACTACAGTTTCTCCAAACTAACCATATTCATAAAATCGTTCATCCCTGGAACCATTCTGGTAAATCTCCTCTCCACCCTCTCAAGGACTTTCACATTCTTCCTAATGTGCAGTGACCAGAATTAGATGCAATACTCTAGTTGTGGCCGAACCACAGCTTTTTAAGAGTTTAGCATAACTTCTATGCCTCTATTTATGAAGCCCAAGATCCCATATGCTTTGTTAATTACTCTCTCAATATTTCCTGCCATTTTCAAAGATTTATGCACATCAACCCCCAGGTCCCTCTGTCTTTGCACATTCTTTAGCACTGTGACATTAAGTCTATATTGTTTCTCTCTAGCCCATCTGCCATAATGCATCACCTTACATTTCTCTATATTAAATTCCATCTGCCATCTGTCTGCCCATTCTGCTAGCCTATCTATGTCCTATTGCAGTCAAGTGGTATCATCTTCACTGTTTACCAGACCTTATATGAGGGCCTTCATTCACAGCTTGTCCAGTGGTGGCTAGTTGTTCCATCAGCTTTTCTTGCTTTCTATGAAAAAGGTTGCACCTTGGGGTAAGTGCTAAGATCAGCTGACACTGGACCTTTTACCCCGATTTCCCCAAAGTTTTGTAGTCAGGACTGATCCAGGGATTTGATTGCCATCTGAGTTCATCAAGGACAAACCCATTAAAGGGATCAGAAAGTTCAGCCAGAAAGTATCCTCTTTGTGACAAGGCCACAATCTGTTCTTCAGTAGACCAGACCACACACCCAACCTGTATCCCCAGGTGTGCCCCATTTTTGCCATGGAGATGGCCTGAATGCCAGCTTTCATCACATGTATCACCACCAAGGTTACACTGAAATCTGAGGTTACGAGAACTCCTAACAAAGGGAGCTACTTTGTTTTGGTGACTGCAGCTTGACAGTAGCGAAGGTGCGAGAGCGAGCTTACAGCTGGGAAGTCAATTTCAGTGTAAGTTTAAAAGTTAATTCCCTTTTGTTTTCGGAGGAGCAGGGGACTGCTGGGTAAGTAAAAGCTATATATTTGGGTGGTGGCTGTACCCGAGACACTACACCTGTAGTGTCTCCCACCCACCCTCCTCCTCCAACCAAAAAAAAAGGACTCTGTTGTGTTGATAAGGTAAGCTTTTTATTTAAGAAGTTCTGTCCGTTGGATTGCTAACCTAACAAGTTTTGACCTTTTTTTGGGGGGTTTTTCAGTAGATTTGTTGGGAATTTAGAATAGAGGGAATGGAAGTTAAGGCAGTTGTATGTTCCTCCTGCAGAATGTGGGAGGTAAGGGTCGCCAAGAGTGTCCCTGCTGACTGCATCTGCGGGAAGTGCACCCAACTCCAGCTCCTCGAGAACCGCGTTAGGGAACTGGAGCTGGAGCTGGATGAACTTCGGATCATTCGGGAGGCGGAGGGGGTTATTGAGAGGAGTTATGGGGAGGTAGTCACACCTCAGGTAAAAGAAGTAGGAGAGGGAACCAGCAGGCAGTGCAGGGATCCCCTGTGGCCGTTTCCCTCAACAACAGGTATACCGTTTTGGATACTGTTGCGGGGGACGACTTACCAGGGGCAAGCAATGGGGTACAGGTCTCTGGCACAGAGTCTGTCCCTGTTGCTCAGAAGGGAAGGGGGAAGAGGAGCAGAGCATTAGTCATTGGGGACTCCATAGTTAGGGGAACAGACAGGAGGTTCTGTGGGAACGAGAGAGACTCACGGTTGGTATGTTGCCTCCCAGGTGCCAGGGTTCGTGATGTCTCGGATCGTGTTTTTGGGATCCTTAAGGGGGAGGGGGAGCAGCCCCAAGTCGTGGTCCACATAGGCACCAACGACATAGGTAGGAAGAGAGATGGGGATTTAAGACGGAAATTCAGGGAGCTAGGGTGGAAGCTGAGAGCGAGAACAAACAGAGTTGTTATCTATGGGTTGTTGCCCGTGCCACGTGATAGCGAAGCGAGGAATAGGGAGAGAGAGGAGTTGAACACGTGGCTGCAGGGATGGTGCAGGAGGGAGGGTTTTGGTTTCCTGGATAATTGGGGCTCTTTCTGGGGTAGGTGGGACCTCTACAAACAGGATGGTCTTCACCTGAACCAGAGGGGTACCAATATCCTGGGGGGGAGATTTGCTAGTGCTCTTCGGGGGGGTTTAAACTAATTGAGCAGGGGAATGGGAACCTAAATTGTAGTGCCAGTGTACAGGATGTTGAGAGTAGTGAGGTCAGGGATAAGGTTACAAGGACGCAAGAGGGCACTGGCAAGCAAGAACCTGGTTTAAAGTGTGTCTACTTCAACGCCAGGAGCATCCGGAATAAGGTGGGTGAGCTTGCAGCATGGGTTGGTACCTGGGATCTCGATGTAGTAGCCATTTCGGAGACATGGGTAGAGCAGGGGCAGGAATGGATGTTGCAGGTTCCGGGATTTAGATGTTTCAGTAAGAACAGAGAAGATGGTAAAAGAGGGGGGGGTGTGGCATTGTTAATCAAGGAGAGTATTACAGCGACAGAAAGGACATTTGAGGACTCGTCTACTGAGGTAGTATGGGCAGAGGTTAGAAACAGGAGAGGTGAGGTCACCCTGTTGGGAGTCTTTTATAGACCTCCAAATAGTTCCAGAGATGTAGAGGAAAGGATAGCGAGGATGATTCTCGACAGGGGCGAGAGTAACAGGGTAGTTGTTATGGGGGACTTTAACTTTCCAAATATCGACTGGAAATACTATAGTTCGAGTACTTTAGATGGGTCAGTTTTTGTCCAGTGTGTGCAGGAGGGTTTTCTGACACAGTATGTGGACAGGCCAACCAGGGGCGATGCCACATTGGATTTGGTACTGGGTAATGAACCCGGCCAGGTGTTAGATTTAGATGTAGGTGAGCACTTTGGTGATAGTGACCACAATTCGGTTAGGTTTACCTTAGCAATGGGCAGGGACAGGTATATACCGCAGGGCAAACATTATAGCTGGGGGAAAGGAAATTATGATGCGATTAGGCAAGATTTAGGATGCGTAGGATGGGGAAGGAAACTGCAGGGGATGGGAACAATCGAAATGTGGAGCTTATTCAAGGAGCAGCTACTGCGTGTCCTTGATAAGTATGTACCTGTGAGGCAGGGAGGAAGTTGTCGAGCGAGGGAGCCGTGGTTTACTAAAGAAGTTGAAACGCTAGTCAAGAGGAAGAAGAAGGCTTATGTTAGGATGAGACGTGAAGGCTCAGTTAGGGCGCTTGAGAGTTACAAGCTAGCCAGGAAGGATCTAAAGGGAGAGCTAAGAAGAGCAAGGAGAGGACACGAGAAGTCATTGGCGGATAGGATCAGGGAAAACCCTAAGGCTTTCTATAGATATATCAGGAATAAAAGAATGACTAGAGTTAGATTAGGGCCAATCAAGGATAGTAGTGGGAAGTTGTGTGTGGAATCAGAGGAGGTAGGGGAAGTGTTAAATGAATATTTTGCGTCAGTATTTACAGTAGAGAAAGAAAATGTTGTCGAGGAGAATACTGAGATTCAGGCTACTAGGCTAGATGGGATTGAGGTTCACAAGGAGGAGGTGTTATCAATTTTGGAAAGTGTGAAATTAGATAAGTCCCCTGGGCCAGATGGGATTTATCCTAGGATTCTCTGGGAAGCTAGGGAGGAGATTGCAGAGCCTTTGTCCTTGATCTTTATGTCGTCATTGTCGACAGGAATAGTGCCGGAAGACTGGAGGATAGCAAATGTTGTCCCCTTGTTCAAGAAGGGGAGTAGAGACAGCCCTGGTAATTATAGACCTGTGAGCCTTACTTCGGTTGTGGGTAAAATGTTGGAAAAGGTTATGAGAGACAGGATTTATAATCATCTTGAAAAGAATAAGTTCATTAGAGATAGTCAGCACGGTTTTGTGACGGGTAGGTCGTGCCTCACAAACCTTATTGAGTTTTTCGAGAAGGTGACCAAACAGGTGGATGAGGGTAAAGCAGTGGATGTGGTGTATATGGATTTCAGTAAGGCGTTTGATAAGGTTCCCCATGGTAGGCTATTGCAGAAAATACGGAAGTGTGGGGTTGAAGGTGATTTAGAGCTTTGGATCAGAAATTGGCTATCTGAAAGAAGACAGAGGGTGGTGGTTGATGGCAAATGTTCATCCTGGAGTTTAGTTACTAGTGGTGTACCGCAAGGATCTGTTTTGGGGCCACTGCTGTTTGTCATTTTTATAAATGACCTGAAAGAGGGTGTAGAAGGGTGGGTTAGTAAATTTGCGGATGACACTAAGGTCGGTGGAGTTGTGGATAGTGCCGAAGGATGTTGTAGGGTACAGAGGGACATAGATAGGTTGCAGAGCTGGGCTGAGAGATGGCAAATGGAGTTTAATGCGGAAAAGTGCGAGGTGATTCACTTTGGAAGGAGTAACAGGAATGCAGAGTACTGGGCTAATGGGAAGATTCTTGGTAGTGTAGATGAACAGAGAGATCTTGGTGTCCAGTTACATAAATCCCTGAAGGTTGCTACCCAGGTTAATAGGGCTGTTAAGAAGGCATATGGTGTGTTAGCTTTTATTAGTAGGGGGATCAAGTTTCGGAGCCACGAGGTCATGCTGCAGCTGTACAAAACTCTGGTGAGACCGCACCTGGAGTATTGCGTGCAGTTCTGGTCACCGCATTATAGGAAGGATGTGGAAGCTATGGAAAGGGTGCAGAGCAGATTTACTAGGATGTTGCCTGGTATGGAGGGAAGGTCTTACGAGGAAAGGCTGAGGGACTTGAGGTTGTTTTCGTTGGAGAGAAGGAGGAGGAGAGGTGACTTAATAGAGACATATAAGATAATCAGAGGGTTGGATAGGGTGGATAGTGAGAGTCTTTTTCCTCGGATGGTGATGGCAAACACGAGGGGACATAGCTTTAAGTTGAGGGGTGATAGATATAGGACAGATGTCAGAGGTAGTTTCTTTACTCAGAGAATAGTAGGGGCGTGGAACGCCCTGCCTGCAACAGTAGTAGACTCGCCAACTTTAAGGGCATTTAAGTGGTCATTGGATAGACATATGGATGAAAATGGAATAGTGTAGGTCAGATGGTTTCACAGGTCGGCGCAACATCGAGGGCCGAAGGGCCTGTACTGCGCTGTAATGTTCTAATTCTAACACTGTCCAAGCCCTGCCGTCTTTTAAGATGATCGTCATTTTTGGGTGGATGGAGGACCACCCTCATAATCCTATCTAGAAACATCTTCACTAGGCCAGTACCCAGCGGGTCCAATTCCCAGCCTAGTTACGAATTGCTGCAGCAGGTATATGCGAGAACAGCCATGGCCTCATGACTTTCAACATAATTTTTAATTTCCACCAAAACTAATTGTATTGAAAAGAAATGATTACAATGCCAGCAGCCCACAGTGCTGAAGTCAAAACTCATTGCACTGTTCAATTTATTTTTCCTGGGAACATTCTTCCTGGGATCACTAAACTGGAAATTCCTAATCTCCCTTCGTCTTTCCTTCTTCCTCCATGAGAAAATCCAAAAGAATTAAACCTAATGGAATTTTACTGCCTTTATCTCTTTATCCTCTTTCTAATTTTCTAGACCTGCAGGGTCTCTAATAATATCACCCTTAAGTATCAATAAATGATGCAGTTTAAGAACCATCATTGCAACCTATAATACATCAAAATTATCTTCACTTTCCAATTTCCAGACTTGAACTAAGAAGTCCTTGACTTCAATGACTGCACAGGACTGCTTTACAGATCATCTCAAATATTGTCACGGACCTGAAATTATTTTTCTCCTCGGATTAAAAACAGAGTGTGTGCCTTTAAGACTTTGTTAAAAACAGTGCACCTTCAAGAGAAAGAACGTTCTGGAGAGACAGTATGCCACAGCTGCATTTTTTGTTACCCTGGGCAACAGCAGGAGAGAACGAGGTAAGATGGTATGGATGTTTCCACTTTGGCTGTGTGTGGAACTGGCAGAAACTGGCTGAAACCAGTTTAGGTCTGAGAGACTTTCCAGTGAGGCGTACTGAAGAAAAGGAGCTGTTTTATTCTCTCTCAGAAAAATTCTACAAGTAGCTACAAGTTAATCCCCTGAGTAAAGAAGAAAAGCCTTCTTTTTCAAGACACCTTTGGAATTGCTCTGCTCATCGTTCAAAGAACTGTTTAATTGATCCCTGCAGCCGAAAAGTTGAATGCCTATCTTCTGAAGGACTATTTTCATCAAATCCACATTAGAAGACCTCATCCATCAGGAACGTAACCTGCAAAAACTTATTTATTTTATTTATTCTTAAGAGACAGCTAATTTTTTAAAACTCCACTTTTAAAACTGGTTAACTGTTTGTTCATACACATACATTCAAAAACTAAGAACAAAGAACAGTACAGCACAGGAACAGGCTATTCGGCCCTCCAAGCCTGTGCCGATCTTGATGCCTGCCGAAACTAACACCTTCTGCATTTCCGGGACCCATATCCCTCTATTCCCATCCTATTCATATATTTGTCAAGATGTCTCTTAAACATCGCTATCGTATCTGCTTCCAACACCTCCTCTGGCAACATGTTCCAGGCACTCACCACCCTCTGTGTAAAAAACTTGCCTCGCACATCCCCTCTAAACTTTGCCCCTCGCACCTTCAACCTATGTCCCCTAGCAACTGACTCTTCCACCCTGGGAAAAAGCTTCTGACTATCCACTCTGTCCATGCCGCTCATAACTTTGCAAACCTCTATCATGTCGCCCCTCCACCTCCGTCGTTCCAGTGAAAACAATCCGAGTTTATCCAACCTCTCCTCATAGCTAATGCCCTCTAGACCGGGCAACATCCTGGTAAACCTCTTCTGTACCCTCTCCAAAGCCTCCAGGTCCTTCTGGTAGTGTGGCGACCAGAATTGCACGCAATATTCTAAGTGTGGCCTAACTAAGGTTCTGTACAGCTGCAACATGACTTGCCAATTTTTATACTCTATGCCCCGACCGATGAAGGCAAGCATGCCGAATGCCTTCTTGACTACCTTATCCACCTGCATTGCCACTTTCAGTGATCTGTGGACCTGTACGCCCAGATCTCTCTGCCTGTCAACACTCCTAAGGGTTCTGCCATTTACTGTATACCTCCCACCTGCATTAGACCTTCCAAAATGCATTACCTCACATTTGTCCGGATTAAACTCCATCTGCCATTTTTCCGCCCAAGTCTCCAACCGATCTATATCCTGCTGTATCCTCTGACAATCCTCATCATTATCCGCAACTCCACCAACCTTTGTGTCGTCCGCAAACGTACTATTCAGACCAGCTACATTTTCCTCCAAATCATTTATATATACTACAAACAGCAAAGGTCCCAGCAATGATCCCTGTGGAACACCACTAGTCACATCCCACCATTCAGAAAAACACCCATCCACTGTTACCCTCTGTCTTCTGTGACCGAGCCAGTTCTGTATCCATATTGCCAGCTCACCTCTGATCCCGTGTGACTTCACCTTTTGCACCGTCTGCCTTGCGGGACCTTGTCAAAGGCTTTACTAAAGTCCATACAGACAACATCCACCGTCCTTCCCTCATCAATCATCTTCGTCACTTCCTCAAAAAACTCAATCAAATTAGTAAGAAGGACCTCCCCTTCACAAAACCATGCTGTCTCTCGCGAATAAGTTTGTTTGTTTCCAAATGGCAGTAAATCCTGTCCCGCAGCATCCTCTCTAATAGTTTCCCTACCACTGACGTCAGGCTCACCGGCCTATAATTTCCTGGGTTATCCTTTCCACCCTTCTTAAACAAAGGAACAACAGTGGCTATTCTCCACTCCTCTGGGACCTCACCTGTAGCCAATGAGAATGCAAAGATTTCTGTCAAGGCCCCAGCAATTTCTTCCCTTGTCTCCCTCAGTGTTCTTGGTTAGATCCCATCAGGCCCTGGGGACTTATCTACCTTAATGCTTTGCAAGACACCCAACACCACCTCCTTTTTGATAATGAGATGACTGAGACTATCTGCACTCCCTTCCCTAGGCTCATCATCCACCAAGTCCTTCTCCTGGGTGAATACTGATGCAAAGTACTCATTTAGCACCTCGCCCATTTCCTCTGGCTCCACGCATAGATTCCCATCTCTGTCCTTGAGTGGGCCAACCCTTTCCCTGGTTACCCTCTTGCTCTTTATATATGTATAAAAAGCCTTGGGATTTTCCTTAATCCTGTTTGCCAATGACTTTTCATGACCCCTTTTAGCCCTCCTAACTCCGTGCTTAAGTATGAATGGGGAATTAGATAAAATAAGAAGTTATAAGGTCTTTAGATATAGGTTTCTCTTAACAGTGTTTAAGATTTAGTTGTTTTTAATAAATAATTCATTTGTTGTTGTCTAAAGATACCTGGTTTGGTCTGTTTCATTCTGGGGCTGCTAGAGTGTTTAATTTGGCTATTTTTCCGATTGGGTGTGAAAGCTTAACAATATGCTGCGATCTGTGGAGTGACGGGACTGAATTGGCAGTGTGTTGCTCCCGCTGTGGTCGTAACAATATGCACTAGTCACAGCCCTATATAACTGCATAAGTCATTGCATCCAAAATCAGAATAAAATGAAACAGTATTATAAAATAGTAACATCTTTATGTAAATCTATTGGCCAAGAATTATTGGTCTACGGAAAAAATTAGAAAAATAAGAACAAAAGTAGGCCATTCAGATCCTTGAGCCTGCTCCACCATTCAGTAGCTCATAGCTGAACCTCGACTCCATTTCTCTGCCTTAACTCTACATCCCTTGGTACCTTTATCTATCAAAAATCTATTGATCGCAGTCTTGATATCTCCAATTGTCCCAGCATTCACAGATTTTTGCTCCCCTTTGTGTGAAAAGGTGCTTCCTAATTTTCCTTTTAAATGGCATAGCCATACTTTTATTTTACAATTATGACCACTCTTTCTTGATTCCTCCACCAGAGGAAATCGTTTCTATTCATTAACCATATAGAATTCTTTAAAAAGCCTTGCTCAGACCACCATTCAATATTTTTATTTTTCATGGAACTTCAATGGAAATAAAAATTGGGAGAGATGTAAAACAAGCTGCCTATTTCCTATCATCTCTCTTTTACACTATCACACTCGATCAAAATTACCCCCAATGTGTGAAACATTTAGAAATATTTTAAACTAACAAGGCTCTATATCATTTAACCTTCCTGTTGATTAATTAATGAATCTCCTGCTCACTCCTCATTCCAGTTTGTTATTTTCATTGTAAGTTTTCGTCCTGTGTTTTTTTAAATGATTGTTAATGTTTCAATATCATCTGATTGTGCTGTGATAATAATATGTTGCTCCGGTGTAAGGGTTTAAGCACTAAACATCTAATTACTACTTCATGATGACTTTTTTTTATCAAGGGAAGTGTAATTATCAGCCATTTTACAGAGCAACCAATACAAATTATGCACAACAAAGTCCTTTTTAAGGGAGGGTGTGACTCAGCATCAGGATGATGTATTTACAATCAAACAGCCTATAATTAAAATAAATCACTACTTTGACTAATTAATTTCTGTAGTCATTGTGCCTTCCAGTTATCTTATAATATGCTCACAATTTAAAATCTATTTCGATTAAGGATTTAATTATGAAGAAACAGATCTGGCAAATGGATAAATAAGGTTTATCCAAATAGATTTGGGCTTTAAAGTAACTGTGTTATGGAAGAATTTCACGTGTAGCTGGGCAAGGAGAGCTGGGCGCTTAATGTTATCAATAGTAAACAACTGCAAAAAAAAATGTTCTGAGAGATGGAGTGTCAGACAGAATGAAAGGAACGATGTCTTCAAATGTCTTTTGATGTCAGTGATCGATGTTTGACTGTGGCAGATTTTTGTTCCTGAACTTACAATTCCAAGCTTTGTGGTGCAGAAACAGTTTACTGTTTTTTGTGACATCTCCAGAGATATTTGTTTGCAACTGTGTCACTGATCTCAGACACATGCTATTTTGACCAAATGCCACAGATTGCAGATTTCCAGCAACATGGTGTGGGATGGCAGCAATTTCAGCTTAGGATAGAAGGGCAGAGAATTGGAAGGAAAAAGTCAAATAATAATAATAGAAATGAAATCTACATAAGGGGTCATTCTGCACTCTCAGTGGGGAAGCCATATTCTGAGTTCCAATATAGTCACAAGGGGATATATATACCAACATTCACAAGCACTGGGAGGAGCCACTTGGGACATCAATGCAGTAAGTTGTGATTCATTTTACCTGATGGCAATATATTACATAGATTGGAGAATATGGGGAATTCAAACAATATTCCCTGTCAGCACAATTTCCCCACTAACAGCAGAGGATTGCAAAATCACACCTTGTATGTATTTAACTATTATCTCGATCGTATGAACTTTTCCTTCTAAATTTCTCTCCTTGTCTCCTGAAAACTGAAGCTGTTGACTCCTGCTGGCATATGGTGATGTGGTACCAGCAACCCATAATACCTCGCTATTAAAGCTTTGTCTGGCTGCTGACACCATAGGGCCTTAATGCATGATCCTAAAATGTAGCTGTCAGCAGTGTTTTCCCCCACAGCTTGCATCAGAGTGAAGGTCAATGTTGTCCTCACCTAATTACCACACACATGTATTTTCCAGAAGGTCAGTGAAAGGGCATCGCATTTTCGTGAAGTAGGCAGGGCAAATGCCACTTGGAATTCTTCTTTTGCAGAAACCTGCCCCACATACCTGTAAACTAGGATGGATTCAAGGCTCCCCAATGAACCTGCCACCATTCCAATTGGCTCCTGAGCAATGGGGGCTGATCCAGGAATCTGGCCTATTATTTGAGTTGTAAGAGACAGATAGAAATTCTGTCCATGTCATGTGGACATGGCATTATTCGAAGAAGAGTAGGGGAGTTCATTCATGACTTGGCCAATATTAATCCCTCAACCAACATCACTAAAACAGATTATGGAGACATGTATGAATGTTGTTTGCGGGATCTTTCTGTGTGCAAATTAGTTGCTGCATTTCCCTACATTACAAGAGTGACTACACTTCAAAAGTACTTCAATGGTTGCAAACCACTTCGGACATTCTGAGCTTGTAAATGACTATATAAATGCAAGTCTTCTTTCCTTTCCTTGCAATAAACTTATCCATACAAATACCTTTGAAACCATTTAAGCAACTTGCCTCCACAGTGGTCTCATCATTATTGACTAATTTGCCTTGTTCCCAGGTCAATCATTTATTTTGCTTCTATTGTTTTTGGTATTCTGCACAGGTGCTAACTCAATCCCCCTGTGACATTGTGACCCTTCAGTGACAGTTTGCACACCCACTCTTCCCCCTCTTAAAATGTTCCCAAGGGACCACAACTACACGCTGTTGTGAGCAGACACAGGCACTCACTCCTGTAGATGCTAGACCTCTACCAGTAGCTGCAGTCTTCCCCTGATGGCAGTAGGATCACTATTTATTTATTTAGAGATACAGCACTGAAACAGGCCGTTCGGCCCACCGAGTCTGTGCCGACCAACAACCACCCATTTATACTAACCCGACAGTAATCCCATGTTCCCTATACTAGGGGCAATTTACAACGGCCAATTTACCTATTACCTGCAAGTCTTTGGATGTGGGAGGAAACCGGAGCACCCGGCGAAAACCCACGCAGACACAGGGAGAACTTGCAAACTCCACACAGGCAGTACCCAGAATCGAACCTGGGTCCCTGGAGCTGTGAGGCTGCGGTGCTAACCACTGCGCCACTGTGCGATCCCTCTATCTCCCCTTATTTAAGACCCTCCTTAAAACCCATCCCTTTGATCAAGCTTCAGGTCATCCCTTTTAATACCATCCTCTTAGGCGTGGTGTCCATTTTGGTTTGATTACAGTTCTGCATAGCGTTATATCCTATGGTAAAGAGGGAATATTATTGCAAGTCGTTGTTGCAACCTAAGTTCAAACCTAGTTGATCTGCACAAAATCCAGCTTCTCCTTGTCCCCCATTCCCAAGTTCTTATAAACAAAAGACATGTTGGGACAGTGGTACAGCACGGAAAATAAAGCATTTATCGTGTATCTTTCCTGCACATTTATTGCCCTTGAGCTATCTAGCTCAACACCACTTGATTATAGAACATAGAACATAGAACATAGAACATACAGCACAGAACAGGCCCTTCGGCCCACAATGTTGTGCCGATCCTTTGTCCTCTGTCAAGGACAATTTAATCTATACCCCATCATTCTCCTTTATCCATATACCTATCCAAAAGCCTTTTGAAAGTCCCTAAAGTTTCTGACTCAACAACTTCCCCGGGCAAGGCATTCCATGCCTCGACCACTCTCTGGGTAAAGAACCTTCCCCTGACATCCCCCTTATATCTCCCACCCTTCACCTTAAATTTATGACCCCTTGTAACGCTTTGCTCCACCCGGGGAAAAAGTTTCTGACTGTCTACCCTATCTATTCCCCTGATCATCTTATAAACCTCTATCATGTCACCCCTCATCCTTCTCCTTTCTAATGAGAAGAGGCCTAGAATGTTCAGCCTTTCCTCGTAAGACTTATTCTCCATTCCAGGCAACATCCTGGTAAATCTCCTCTGCACCCTCTCCAAGGCTTCCACGTCCTTCCTAAAATGAGGCGACCAGAACTGCACACAGTACTCCAAATGAGGCCTTACCAAGGTCCTGTACAGCTGCATCATCACCTCACGGCTCTTAAATTCAATCCCTCTGCTAATGAACGCTAACACCCCATATGCCTTCTTCACAGCCCTATCCACTTGAGTTGCAACTTTCAATGATCTATGCACATAGACCCCAAGGTCTCTCTGCTCCTCCACATGCCCAAGAACCCTACCGTTAACCCAGTATTTTGCATTCATGTTCGTCCTTCCAAAATGGACGACCTCACACTTTTCAGGGTTAAACTCCATCTGCCACTTTTCAGCCCAGCACTGCAACCTATCCAAGTCCCTTTGCAGACGACAATAGCCCTCCTCGGTATCCACAACTCCACCAACCTTTGTATCATCTGCAAATTTACTGACCCACCCTTCGACTTCCTCATCCAAGTCGTTAATAAAAATCACAAACAGGAGAGGACCCAGAACTGATCCCTGCGGCACGCCACTGGTAACTGGGCTCCAGGCTGAGTATTTACCATCTAAGACCACTCTCTGCCTTCTATCAGTTAGCCAATTCTTAATCCAACTGGCCACATTCCCCACTATCCCATGCCTCCTGACTTTCTCCATAAGTCTACCATGGGGGACCTTATCAAATTATTTTTCATGTATTCAAAATCCTGGAGCTCCTTCCCTAACAGCACTGCGGGTGTAACTGCACCGGTTCATGGAAGCAGACACCACCACTTCTCAAGGGCAATTAGAAATGGACAATAAATGCTGGCCTTGCCAGTGACATCCACATGAACAAATAATAATAAAAAAACCTGTATTATTTCCAGCATGTATAGCATGTTCATTTGTCTTATTGGACTTGTTTGTAAGCTTTAGACCTATGACTATCTAAATTAAATGAGACTCAATGGAAATTTGTATTTCTGCTTGTTTAATCTAACCTGAAAAAGCATTGTAATGAAAAAATAAATTATTCTTAATTCTGTTCTGGAATTATGATATTGTAGATAGTAACTATATTGCACTCAATTAGTCTTTTCATTGAAAGCAGCTAACAGATAATTAATGTCAGATTAATTTACTAGTTCTTATTAATATTCAAAAGATTAACACCACTGTCACATTGTGTGTAGTAATCAGCTATTGAGTAAACCATCAGCTATGACACTGAGCATTTGGAAGGGAGAACTACAGAAACATCAATGAAACACAGGGAAAATGACCTCGGAGTGCAATAATCATCTCTCAATTAAGCTTCAGTAATTTTCATTGCATTTTAACTTGCCCTTGAAAGAAGTCAGTATTTGTACATTAGAAATTTTAGCTTCGTAATTACATTTAGACGTAAATATAGGAGGTATGATCAGTAAGTTCGAAGATGGCACAAAAATTGGTGGTGTCGTAAATAGTGAAGATGGCCTTAGATTACAGGACAATATAAATGGGCAGAGCAGTGGCAAATGGAATTTAATCCTGAGAAGTGTGAGATGATGCATTTTGGAAGGACTAACAAGGCAAGGGAATATACAATGGATGGTAGGACCCTAGGAAGGTCAGAGAGACCTTGGTGTACTTGTCCATAGATCACTGAAGGCAGCAACACAGGTAGATAAGGTGGTTAGGAAGGCATATGGGATACTTGCCTTTATTAACTGAGGCATAGAATATAAGAGCAGGGAGGTTATGATGGAGCTATATAAAATGCTACTTAGGCCAAAGCTGGAGTACTGTGTACAGTTCTGGGCACCACACTATAGGAAGGATGTGATTGCACTGGAGAGGGTGGAGGAGATTCACCAGGATGTTGCCTGGGCTGGAACATTTCAGCTATGAAGAGAGACTGGATAGGCTAGGGTTGTTTTCCTTAGAGCAGAGAAGGCTGAGGGGGAGCCTGATTGAGGCATACAAAATTATGAGGGGCACAGATAGGAAGAAACTTTTTCCCTTGGTGGAGGTGTCAATAATCAGGGGGCATAGATTTAAGGTAAGGGGCAGGAGGTTTAGAGGGGATTTGAGGAAAAATGTTTTCACCCAGAGGGTGGTTGGAATCTGGAACACACTGCCTGAAGGGATGGTAGAGGCAGGAACCCTCACAACATTTAATAAGTATTTAGATGAGCACTTGAAATGCCATAGCATGCAAGGCTACGGGCCAAGTGCTGGAAAATGGGATTAGAATAGATAAGTGCTTGATAGCCGGTGCAGATATGATGGGCTGAATGGCCTGTTTCTCTGCTGCATAACTCTATGATTCTATGATTTCCTCAATATTGAGGAGGGAGAAAAGTGATAATTGTGGCTGGAAAGGTTCTCAAAAAAGTGAGATTATCAAGGTAGCTGAGTCCTAATTCTCACTATTTGGAACATTGTTCCTTGGAGCCTATGTTCACCCAGTCACGGAAAATTGTCACCCTGTTGGAAAACTACAAATAAAACCCATCGTTTGGTCCTAGACTCAGTGCAATCCAAAGGTATGCTGAGCAATTACTTGATAAAAATACATTACAGCACTCAAGAGCTCACTGAAGAGATACAGTCACTCCATCAGTCCTCCATAGTATTGTTACTGGAACAACCCCACCAGATTGTTAGCACCTTTTGCTGCAACATCTCAAGATTATGAATCAGTCCAACAAGACTACACTGAATGTCATCAGTAAAGTTTCACTCGCTGATTCTCCAGCCTTTGGAAGTCTCTCCTAGACATTATCATCCAGATAAAAACAGAAAGTACTGAAAATACTCAGCATCTGTGGAGAGAGAAACAGTTAATGTTTCAAGTCTGTGTCCTTGCATCAGGCTGCTGTGGCATTCACGTGCTTTCACTTTCCCATCCAGGGAAAGCTAGTGCCAGTGAGGTGGGGAAAGGGTCAACTCTGCACTATGTACTGTATGGGGGGGTGGGGGGGGGCGGTGGGGAAAGGGGTCAACTCTGAACTATTTTTATAGGGAAGGTGGGGAAGGGATCACCACTGCGCTCTTTGTACAGTGAAGAGGGAGAAGGGGTGAACTCTGCACTTGGTTGAACTGTCTGCAGAGCTAGCAGCCTTTTAAATATGGCACCACCACCTGCTCCCACATCAGGTGATACCATGAATGGCATCACAAATGCTGCCCTTGTCTCGTGATTGGAGGGGCAGCCCACCACAGAATTGCGGCGGCACGAGACCCCCGCGGGGCGGTGCCATTTTCTGAAGGCAAGATCGGGAACTGAAGGTAAGATCGCTGCGAGTTACATTTAAATTAATGCAAGGATCTAATTAACATATGGAAAGCAAGGTCCCATCCCATAGCAGCAGAGGGGCCGCCATGGAGGTTTCCCGCCACTGGGAAGATCGGGCCTTGCAATTCCAGTGTCGGGTTCCATGGCAGCTGCTGCCATTCTGACTCTCTGGCCTCCCCCACCATGGAACCTGATGCTGAACTGGGAACAAAATCCAGCCCCTAGTTTCTGCCATGTGTCCGGAGTTTCTCTTCCATTGAATTCATAAATAGATTCTGATGGTTAGGACATTGGCAGACAATGGAGGTCAGGTGTCACTCAATCACATACCATCTTGATAAAGAAGAGCTTTTCACACCCATTCTCTGAAGATCAAGCTTGGAATCAAAAAGTCTGTCACCGTATTGTTAACCCAATTGCTTGGAGAGGTGCAGCCATTACCATAGAAAAGGCTGTTCGCAACTTAATGGCTTCTCAAACATATGTCTAGAAAGATCATTTGCATTTTAATGACTTCACCAGGACTTGTCCAGACATTAGAAAATTAGCTCAACGTTCTTGCAATTTCAGGTTTATTGCAGGAAAGAAAAGGTCACCTGACATCTCAACTCAATTTTGTTTTGCAGGAAAAGTGTCCATTTTGGGTTTATTTCATAAGTTCATTTTATAGTTTATAAGCTCATACGAGTATGACACCTCCCTGCAAAAAGTGAAAAAGGAAATTCCTTGACACTTCATTTCTTTTAATCATAGGAAGAATGAAAAGTAAAGTCATGATAGCAAACATCGATATGCATTCATTCACGTGCATTCCTCCGGGTCACTGGCAATCGACCTTCCACACCTTACTGGTGGCATGCTGCCTGTTTAAATTCTGGACAGAGCATCTGCAATTACACTGTTTTTCCCAACAAAGTGTGTTAAACAGCTGTAGGAGTAAACGCCATCTGAGCAGCCTAGCCTTATTGACTTTAAATTTCTCTAGGAAAGTTAGTGGATTGTGATCAGTGTATATTAATATCTACCTGTATCTGTTGCTTACATAGACCTCAAAATGTTGAAGGGCTAATAGAAGCCCCAAAGCCTCCTTTACTACGGTAGAATACTTTTGCTGATGTCTATTTAACTTTTCAGAAAAATAGCCAATTGGTCTCCAATATCCGAGTCATCTTCCTGGAGTAAGACGGCTCAGACTCCCACATCGCCCATGTCAATAGGCACCTTGAAGGATCTGTTAACGTTTGAGACTGCTAACATGGGTTCATTTGTTAGAATAGCCTTCAATTTCTTGAAAGCTATCTGCCACAGTTCTAACCACACTATAATGACATTTTCTTTAGCAAATCGGTCAGCGGTGCAGCTAGTATACTGAAATTAGGGAACAATTTTCTATAGAATCCACGCATCCCCAGGAATCTCATTATCTCTCTTTTAGTCTTGGGAATGGGGATATCTATCAGGTCATGTACTTCTGCTGCCATGGCAACACTTGACTTTGACCTACAACATTTCACAGGTAGGTCACCTTAGCGAACTCGCTTTTAGCTAAATTTGTTCCCAGGTTCGTGCTTTGTAGACCTTTGAATAATGCCCTTCAATGATCTAGGTGGTCTTCTCAGGTGTCACTACAGACCAGCAACTCATGAAGGTATATGACACAGTTGCTTAAGCCAACCACCACTTCATTTGGAAGGTAGCTGGGCATTCTTTAAACCGAATGGCATGACATTACATTGGTGTAGGCCATCTGGTGCGACAAAAGCCAAGATTTCTTTAGCTTGGGTGGTCTTGGGTCTTGCCAGTACCATTCTAATAAATCAGTTTTACTGATGTAAGCAGAGTTGTCCACCAATACAATCTTCAATGTGAGGAATTGGGTACGAATCAGTTCGGGTCACTGCATAAACATTTTGATAGCCAGTGCACAGTTTCTTGGAACTGTTTAGGAACTAATACGATCGGAAAACTCCAGCTGCTTTGACTAGTCTTTATTAGGTCATTGTCTAACATGCATTGAATCTCCTCTCAGAGCTGAGTCAATTTATCAGGGCTCAGTCATTATGGGCTCTGTTTAATAGGTGGGGTCTCCCTTACACCCACATCATGAATGGCCAAAGAAGTGCGACTCGGTTTGTCCCAACTCACTTCCCCAAACTCTCTGAACAGTGTTGATAGGCCTTTCTTCTGCTTGTCATTTAAATAATAAAGTACTGTGTCTAGCCTCTCTCTGTGTTAGCTCGTTTCACAGTAGAGTGTTCAATCTGAGAATTTTTCAGGTTGCCTTCTTCCCCTAGCTCCTCCTTACTATTGTTTCCATCCTCAACTGGCCTCACTGCCTGGCACACATTCACTGGTTTGTCTTGTCCCTGATTATAATATGGTTTTGACACATTTATATGGCACAGCCATTGTTTCCTTCTTTGTTCAGGGGTGTTGATCAGATAGTTGACCTCACTGATTTTTTTTTTCCCACAGGCCACATAAATCTAGCTTTCAAGGAGTTCACCTGGTAACAGCAACAGTACCAGGACCTACACCCCTGGTTTGAATGTGCGAGTCTCAGCATGACTGTCTACCTGCCTTTTCATGATCTGCTGGGAGGCTTTAAGGTGTCCCTTATCCACAGCACATGCTTTAAAGAGTCATTCGCAGCAGCTGATACATAATTCAACAACAATGTTTCCTCCCTTTGATCCAGAAATATTTCTTTGATCAGCTTCTGAGGGCCTCATACCTCATGCCCATATACCAGTTTGAATGGACTAGAGCCCGTCAATTCATTGGCTGAATCCTTAATGGTGAACAGCAGAAAAGCTAACCCATTGTCCCAATCATGGGCGTACTCACAGCAGTAGGCTCTGATCATGGTTTTCAGGGTTTGGTGGCATTATTCTAGAGCACCCTGTGACTGTGGGTGGTATGCTGAGGATTTTAGCTGTTCGATGCTGAGGCCATGCATAACCTCTTGAAATACCCGGGACATAAAATTTGATCTTTGATCTGACTGGATCTCTTTAGCAGACCAGAGCTGGTGAAAAACTGGGTCAGTCCCTCGACCATGGCTTTTGCTGTAATTTTTCTTAAGGGTATGGCCTCTGGGAATCAGGTGGCCAGGTCCATGATATTTAAAAGATATTGAAATCTTGTTCTAGATTTTTTTTTAAAGATACAGCACTGAAACAGGCCCTTCGGCCCACCGAATCTGTGCTGACCAACAACCACCCATTTATACTAATCTTACATTAATCCCATATTCCCTACTACATCCCCATCATTCTCCTACCACCTAGCTACGCTAGGGGCAATTTACAATGTCCAATTTACCTATCAACCTGAAAGTCTTTGGCTGTGGGAGGAAACCGGAGCACCCGGCGGAAACCCACGCAGTCACAGGGAGAACAAACTCCGCACTAGGTAAAAGTGTCCATTTTGGGTTTATTTCATAAGTTCATTTATAGTTCAGAAGTTGGTATTGCATGAGCATGACAATAGTGCCTTTAATGTAATAAAATCACTTCTTCTGTTTTTCATTTATATAAATGATTTGGACATTGGCACAAGAGAAATGATACCAACATTTTCTGATGATACCAAACTAGAGGCATGGTATACTGTGAGGAAGATTGCAGATAGTGGAATGGACAGATAGCCAGCAGGTGCAGTTTAAAGCAAAGAAATGTGTCGTACATACAAGCATGTGAATTAGGAGCAGGAGTAGGCCGTTCGGCCCCTTCAGCCTGCTTGCCATTTGATAAGATCATGGCTGATCTGATTGTGGCCTCAACTCTACTTTCCTGTCTCTGCCCTATACCCTTTAATTCCCTTGTCAATCAACAATCCATCTAACTCAGCCTTAAAAACATTCAATGACCCAGACTCCACTGCTCTCTGGGCAAGAGAATTCCAAGAACTAATGGCCCTCTGAGAGAAAAAATTTCTCCTCATCTCCGTCTTAAATGGGAGACCTCTTATTTTTAAACTGTGTCCTCTAATTCCACAAGGGGAAACATCCTCTCAGCATCCACCCTGTCAAGTCCCCTCGGGATCTCATATGTTTCAATAAGATCACCTCTTATTCTTCCATACTGTAATGGATACAGGCCCAACCTATCCAACTTTCCTTATAAGATAAGGCCTTCATCCCAGGAATTAGTCAAGTGAACCTTCTCTGAACTGCTTCTAATGCAATTACATCCATTCTTAAGTAAGGAGACCAAAACTGTACACAATATTCCAGATCTGGTCTCACCAACACCCTGTACAATTGTAGCAAAATTTCCCTACTTTTATACTCGATTCCCCTTGCAATAAATGACAACATTCCATTTGTCTTCCTTGCTGTTCCTGCATACTAACCTTTTGTGATTCATGTACCAGGACACCCAGATCCCTCTGTGCCGCAGAGTTCTGCAATTTCTCACCATTTAAATCACCTACTGCTTTTCTATTCTTTCGGCCAAAGTGGACAAGTTCACATTTTCCTACATCATGCTCCATCTGCCTAATTTGTATCCACTTAATGAACCTATCTATATCCCTTTGCAGACTCCTTATGTCCTCTTGGCAACTTACTCTCCTACCTGTCTTTGTGTCATCAGCAAGTTTAGCAACCATACATTCTGTCACTTCATCCAAGTCATTGATATAGATTTTAAATAGTTGAGGCCTCAGCACTGATGCTTGTAGCTACAGCTTACCAATTCAAAAATGACCCATTTATCCCTACTCTCTGCTTCCTGTTTGCTAACCAATCCTCTATCCATGATGATATGTCAACCCCTACACCATGAGCTCATATTTTGTGCAGTAACCTTTGATGTGGGACTTTATCAAATGCCTTTTGGAAATCCAAGTACATCACAGCTGTAGGTTCCCCTTTATCTATGTTGCTTGTTACTTCCTCAAAGAGCTCTAATAAATTTGGCAAACACGATTTCACCTTCACAAAACCATGTTGACTCTGCCTGATTGCATTAAGATTTGCTAAGTGCCCTGCTATAACCTCCTTAATAATAGATTCTAGCATTTTCCCTATGATAGATGTTAGGCTAATTGGCGTACAGTTTCCTGCTTTCAGTCTCCCTCCTTTTTTGAATAGATAAGTTATCTTTGCTATTTTCCAATCTGATGGGACCTTTCCAGAATCTAGGAAAATTTGGAAAATTACAATCAATGCATCTACTATCACAGCAGCCACTTCTTTTAAGACCCTAGGATGCAGTCCATCAGTGTCAGTCTTTGAGCTGGACTTCGTTCTCCCCCAGGCATCGGGTTCTGTGGCGGGGAGGTCCTGAAGATGGCTCCAGATGAGGCGGTCCCCTGGCCGCTAGGCAACGGGACCATAATTTAAATATTTAAATGAAGAAAATTATTACATTTAAAGAGACTGACCTGCGATCTTGAGGGCCCGCCACGATCCTTGGCGTACCTTCAAATCCCAATCCAGGGAAATGCAGTGGCACACTGGTGGGAAGGGGGGGTGAAGGTAAGTTTTTCAGTGCAGTGAGTGGGGGGGGTGCGGAAACGGCGTCAAATATACGTCATGGGTAAAGGGGATGGTGGGAATGGCAGATTGAGTGGAAAATGTCAGATGTGAAAGGTAAGTGTTTTGGTGCGGGCGGAAGGGCGGATAGTTATTGTAATTGGTATTGGGGGTGGGAAAGGGCATTGGAAATTTATTTATTTAATTTTGGGGGTTAGGACTTAAAAAATTTTAACTGGGCAGCAGGGCTGGCTGCCCTTTACAGGCGGTTGACGCCCTTGCTGGGGATGGACAGCCCACCCCCTCCACAAGACTGGTGGGGTGGGTGGGCTGCCCCGGGTGTTTAAATGAGCTGCTACACTTGAGATTATGGCGTGCGGCCCCCACGGGCAGGCTGCCATTTTTTGAGCTCGCCGCCGAGATTGGCGGTGGTCTCTTAAAATCCAGCCCTTTATTTCTAACAGTTTTTTCAGTACCCTTTTCCTGCTGATTGTAATTGTTTTAATTTCCTCCCTCCCTTTCACCTCATGATTTACAAGTATTTTTAGGGTGTTATTTGTGTCTTCTACAGTGAAGACAGTCACAAAATATCTGTTCAACGCTTCTGCCATTTCCTTGTTTCCTATTATTAATTCCGCATCTCACCCTCTAAGGCACCAATGCTCACTTTAGTTACTCTTTGTCTTTTTAAATACTTGCAGAAGTTCTTACAATTTTTTTTTATATTTCTTGCCAGTTTTCTCTGATCTCTAATTTCTCCCTCTGCTTTTTTAGTCATGTTTTGCTGTTTTTTTTAATTCTGTCCAATCTTCTGACCTACCACTAATCTTCGCAGAATTGTATGCTTTTTCTTTCAATTTGATACTGCCTTTAACTTCCTTAGTTAGCCACAGATGGTGCATCTTTCTCCTAGAGTCTTCCTTTCTCACTGGAATATATCTTTGCTGAGTGTTATGAAATATCTCCTTAAATGTCTGCCACTGCTTCTCTACTGTCCTACCCTTTAACCTAATTTCCCAGTTCACTTTAGCCAGCTCTGTCTTCATACCCTTTTGCCTTGAATTGCCTTTATTTAAATTTAAAAGACTGGCTCTTCTTACCCTCAACTGAATGCAAAATTTAATCATGTTGTGATCACTTCTACCTGGAGGCTCCTTCACTTTGAAGTCATTAATTAATCCTGTCTCATTGCATATTACCAGGTCTAGAATAGTCTGCTCTGTGGTTGGCTCAAGAATGTGCTGCTCTAAGAAATTTTCCTGAAAACACTCTCTAAACTCATCTTTCACACTATCTTTGCCAACCAGATTCGTCCAATCTATATGTAGATTAACGTCGCCTATGATTATTGAAGTACCTTTCTTACAAGCCCCGCTATTTCTTCCTGTATACTCCGTCCCACAGTGTAGTTACTATTAGGGGACCTAGAAAATACTCCCACAAGTGACTTCTTACCTTTACTATTTCTTATCTATACCCAAAGTGGGCATTTCTTATCTATACCCAAAAATCTATACCTATCTCTCTAAACCTCTTGATCTTTAGAACTAAAGTCATCTCTCACTACTGCAGTAATGTCATCCTAATTAACAGAGCTACCCCACCACCTTTTCTTACCTTCTGTCCTTCTTATAGAATATTCAGGTCCCAGCCTTGGTCACCTTGCAGCCACGTCTCTGTAATGGCTATCAGGTCATACCTATTCATTTCTATTTGAGCTGTCAATTCATCCATAAATTTGGGAACAAAAACAGTGAATGGAAGTTTATCTTAAATGGTAAAATTCTCAACAACTCAGAGGAACAGAGAGACTGGGGGGCTGCAGATCTGTAGATCTCTAAAAGGCAGTAAAAAGGCTTTTGCAATTTTTCATTTTAAATATGGGGGAGTTGACACGAAACAAGCAAGTGATATTTAATTTTTACAAGATATTGATGAGGCCATAGTTCAGAGTATTGTGTGTAGTTTTGAGCATGCCATCATATGAAGAATATTTGGGCATATAATGAGTTAAAGTGAAGATTTATTAGAATGATATTGGGAATAAAGGGTTATAATCATGAAAAAATGCTTGAAAGTTGTGACATGTTCACTGAAACAAAAAAGCAGAGATGCAATAGAAGTTTGCAAAATTATGAAAGGTTTTGAGACTATAGATAATGCTCGATTGTTTCCTCTCATTGAGGAATTGTTACCAAGGAGGCAGAAATTCAGGATTACCAGTGGAATAATTAAGAAGCAAACCAGAAGAATGTGTTCACATACAGGAGTACTAGAATATGGAATGCAATAACTCAAATGGATATGAGACAGAAACTATCACATCTTTTAAAATGGATTTGAATAGAAGGAATTGTATTAGAATATAGTATTTTAAAATGGAAGGAAAATGGGACAGCTCCAATTGAAGTAATAACAGTAGTTCAGCTGCAATGGACAAGCATCTATCTTCACTGTAATTCCTATGATTCTATCTAATGGTTGATGGAGCATGCATTAGGCAAAGGAAAATCTGCTGACCATTGATAACCCAGTACAACATTGCTTTTATATGGGTTTCATGCTATGCTGCAGGTGCCTGTTCTCGAGTTAAACAGAGGGTTTAAACAATTAAATACGAGTTAAATGCTCCGTTAAAATTGCTGACAGAGAAATTTTCTATAACTCTACTCACCACATTGACCTTACGTTCTCTCTAAACCTCAGTGACTGTCTACCTCTTTCTCCAATTACCTTTAAGAATTTTACCCTCACTTCAGACTCTCTCATCAGGGCTCAGTACCTACATCTTTCCCCTCTGCAAAGAACCTAGGGACATTCTGTATATTAACGCTATATAAATGGAACATTTTGTTGGTCTCAAAGTGTCGTTAAGAATTCTCTACCTGAGAGCTGTGAAGGCTGGGTCATTGAATATATTCAAGGCTGAGCTAGATAGATTTTTGATCTACAAAGGAGTAAAGGGTTATGGGGGGGCAAGTAAGAAAGTAGAGTCATGATCTTATTGAATGGCAGAGCAGGCTTGAGAGGCCAAATGGTTACTCCTGCTCCTATTTCTTATGTTATGTCACCTATTTAGTGTTCATATGATCACAGAATTGTTACAGCGCGGAAGGAGGCCATTTGGCCCATCGTGTCCACACCGGCTCTCTGAAAGAGCAACTCCCTCAGTTCCATTCCCCTGCCTTCTCCCCGTAACCCTGCACATTCTTCCTTCTCATATAATAGTCGAATTCGCTTTTGAATATCTTTCAATTTCTTTAGAAAATATACTTGTAACATAAGGTTTTAAGCAACTAACTGAGGAAGATGGTTTGATGAACAGCGCTCAAACTGCATCTCTGCTTCTTTTAAATAATGTTAACTGGAGAGAGGTTCCAATGTATCTTAAACAGAAAATATAGTTCCTTGATAGGCTTCTAGATTAAGACATCACCTGGTATATTACTAAATCACACAGACCAGACAATCTCAGGCTCGATTCCAATTCTGTGCTGTTAGTTAATCTCAGGTAGCCTGTGGCAGTAACTGGAGCATTACAATAGCCTGAGGGATGGAAAGTGCTCTTGTGTGGAGAATGAGTGAGAACTGGGTTGTGTTCGTCTAGATTGTCCTCCATAGTTGTATGTCTGGCAAAGCTCACAATCTAGGCTCACATGTCAAGAATGAGCACGTGGGTAAGGCACTGAAATACTGCCTATACCTGCATGTGAATCCATGCTCCAGAAAGAGTCACCATTTCAGGAGAGAAGGGGGGGGGAAATTGAAAAGTGAGGAATAAGCAAAATCCAAAAATAAAGTTCAAATAAAGTAGCTGACATGCCTAGGCCTTCCAAGGCCATGGGGCTGTCTGGCTGATATTTCATAGCTTGACTGAAATGTAGCCCAACTGAAGAAAGCAGCTTGTATCAGCGGCCCCAGGGACATAGGAAAAGCTGCTGTCATTGAGACTTTGCAAGCAGTCTTGGCCTGTTCTAAATGCAAAATTGAGAAGCACATTATGCTCACCTTCCCCTCAGGGATAGTGAGTAACCTGGCGGGAGTTTAATCTCTCCCTACAGAAACGCTAATTATTAAGCAATTAAAAGTTCATTTTAAAAACCTAATCATTAGGGAGAAATCCTCTGGCTCTTATAAACCACCTGAACTGTTTAACATTCATTAAATGTTTTCAGCCAAACTCAGTAGGAGAGGGGGTGGGGGAAGGATGTCTGAGGGTGGAGGGTGGGGGGTGGTACAGGGAGGGGTCATCCCTTCTCTTCCTTAAAATATTCATGATACAATACTGATGTCAAATATGCTGAACATTATTTTTATAATTAGTGTGGAACAAACATTGAAATGCCATGGACTGCTATCACTTCTGTGTACTTAAAAGTAACATTACCATTAAAATTTTATTAAAAACATGAAATAGATCAGTCTTTCCATTCCAAAACTGTTATCAATATTTGATGGTGTTAAGCCTGATATACATTTAATCTTGATTTCATTAATAATTTAACACACTATACTACATCAACAAATCTAAGAATTCCAATTCGAATAGGGCCTAACTTAGTACTTGGGAATTTGAATAAAAAGGGCTTTTGTTACAGCAAAACTATTCTATTGAGTATAAATTTTCAAATCTCTGCTATTCTTTGATATTTTTTATTCTGCAGTTGTGAAGAGCACTTTTACTGCCCGCAAGATTGATATTTCACGGTGTATGAAAATCCTAAATCAATAATTCACAAGTGTGACATAATGTTCAATGGCTTGCAACAGTGCACAGCATCCCAGAATTCATTAAAATATGTAGTTAAGGTTTTATCAGAAGCTTTGTTATCTCTTAAAACACACAAGCATCTCGATGGTAAATTCCATTTTGCTGGTATGATTGCCAAGGATCTCAAGTCTTCCATGTTCATGAATGTGCTGCCATGACTCATTGTCACCAGCATCTTCTCTTATTTTTTTTTACCCATTTTTCTTTAAACTCAGCAAGGTGGGAGGTGTGCTCGAGAATGGGACATTTGCCATTTCTCAGCCCCCCTGTAACAGCATCCAGCACTCAAAAGCCAGGTATATCACAGGTCAGGTGTCAAGTTAAAGCTCCCTTTACTTGGTCCCAATACGTGCTTCTTTCCAACTTTGGAAAAGCATCTGCTACTGCACCAGTGTAAAACGTTTCTTTGTGCTCTGAGGTTACTAGTTTTGTGCCACTATGTGAACAGGTTTGTGTTGTGAGCATGCACTCACCGGGAACTAGATTCAGAATAACCCAAATTTTTACACGCACACAAAATCCTTGCATCCAGCGGTAAAGGAGGAGACTTTCATCCTGTCATTCTACACTAGATTCAAAAGGTGGAAAGGGAGTCTTCCACCTCTGTGTCAGATAGTCTCTTGTTTTAATTTCAACATAAGTCAATTCAACCATATAGAATCATAGAGTCATACAGCACAGAAACAGGCCATTGATATTTAGATATCTCATTTGCAGTGCAAGCCCAAGGGAAGCAAGGTTGCAGGAGATTTCCTGGTGTGAAATTTGATCAGTGTTATCTCTAACTGTTGTGCATATTAATATGGAAACAAACTCCTAGGCATGTAAATGAGCTTTCACATGAACATTGTATTGAATAGAGTGGTGACCCATTGGTGATGTACCTTTTGGGTATTGTGAGTACTGGATGTGAACTCAAGTCCCCAGGGTAGGCTTCTGATTCACCACCTTCTAATTCAAAGATTGAGTATCACCAACTGAGCCAACAGACTGAAGGAAGATTTGTCAAGTGCTGGTTCATGGAATCTACACCAGAAGAAAATGCCAAAATGTTTAAAATTTTACCCATTAGCTCTATAAAAAGAACAATTGTTGGGGAAGAGGGAATTCCAGTGACACACACTGTGAATGTAATCATGATGCATTATCCCTCCTCGTTGACCTTAACCTTTTAGGAGCCTTTTAAGTGGTTGACAACACTGTCCTCCTTCTATGCCATTGTCCAACTCTAGGGAAATGCCCCCGCTTGGTTCCACTCTTATCTATCCAATTGTAGACAGCATCTCTAGCAGTATTTTCTCTCCCAGTCAATGTACTTTGTCATGGAGGCCCCCACATGCCAAGAATGAGGCACACATTATTTCACCACATGAACATTCAAACTTAAAATTGTTGCTGGGAAGAAAAGAGGGTCTATCACAAGGAATTGCCAGGTCCCTCGCCAGAAAGACCTTTTTTTGCATACTAGCTGACATTATTGGCACAAAGGAACCAGTCCCTGCTTCCCCAATACACAGAGGATGTGGTCAGACCAGTTTAGTCACATGACTAACGGGCTGTTGAAGTTTTTTGAATTTGAACTTGCCACAGAGAATTTGAACTCAGAAAGCTCTTTGCTCCTGGACTCAGAACATCTCTCTCCTGTCTGCTCCCATCTCTTTCTCAGGGAATTGAAAACCCATTGAAGACACATGAGCCCCAAGAGAGAAAAGTGTCCTACAGTGAACAAGGTTTAAGAGGCATATTGGGCCCCAATGAAAAGCAAGAATTACCTAGAAAAGGACTATAGTGAACTTGAAGCACAGTAACACGAAACTTCTCTGATATTGCCTTAAACCTCTCCACTTTATTTTTCTTCTGCTCTTTTCTGTCTTTATTTGCATGTGCTTATCACATATGCATGCTAGTGTGGGGCACGGCGTGTGTCCATAGGTGTTAACCGAATTAGAGTTTATGTTTAAGTTTTAATAAATTTCACTTTTCTTCTTTAAACCTAAGAAATCCTGGTGTGCTCATTTCTTTGCCTTATAATTGGAATGTGGTGAACAAGGATTCACCAAGGGGGAGTTCAAAACACAGTGTGTTTAAAAATTAAATCCTGTTACAATAATATCAGGTGAAGGCTGAAAGAGAGCCCCAGACACCTTTCTCACCTGGTTTTAACAACGTTTACATCAGGAATCCCCAAAAGACCCATCCTTGACCCCTCCTCTTGCTCATCCACATATTGTCCTTTGGCCTAAACATGCCAGACATGGGGCCAGATTTTCAACCCTCGCTGACAGCAGGAACGGCAGTTAGCACCATTTGAAGACTGTGTTCTTGGAGGTCTGCACTGGGTCCCGCCGCCTTCGGAATGTGATGCTATTATTAAACTTTAGCCAGCAGGGAGGGAATGGGTTGGGCACCTGTGCCCAATTAATTGCCTGCTGAGCTCATTAAAGAGATCATTAATAGGGCCGTCAGGAGCAGGGAGCTATTTTTGAAGTCTGGGAATAGCGAAAATGCCATGGGGGGGAGCACAGCAGGGTTGTGAGGATATGAGCACTGTGGAGAGAGATGAGGGCAATAGAAATGGCTGTTTAGTTTAAAGCAGAGGCAGCAATTTAATGCTGAGCTGCCTCAGATGTGTCTCCAGGTGGATAGTGTTGAAACTGGAAGAGTTAAATGCTACATTGGGGATTACCATGAAACTGCATAGGGAAGTGAGCCCACTGGCATCACAGGGGCAGCTAGGGTTGGCCTGGTGAGCGTTCAAGGCCCAGATGACGGAGGTCAGATGGGAACAGGCCATTCTGACATTGAACAGAGCAGCCAAGATGAACAACAGCAGATGCAACCTCCTGGACAGAAGCAAGAGGAACACAGCGGGGGGCTGCAAGGGGAGGAAGGCACTACCCAAGATGGTGCACAGCCTAAGAGTCAGCTACCTGGAAATGACAGAGCACCAGTGCTATAGGAGGATGCGCCTATCCAGGCAGATGGTCTCAGTCCTATGTGCTCTGATCCACAATGACCTGAGGCCTCACAGCCACCATGGCAGACCCTTACCTGCTGCCATCAAGGTCTCAGGTGCTCTGAACTTCTATGCAACTGGGTCGTTCCAGGAATTAGATGTGGACCTAAATGGCATCCTACAGTCAGCATCTCAATAGGCCATCAGGCAGGGCATTTATGCCCCTTTCAGGTAGGCAGGGGACTACACCCACTTTGACCCAGATGGTCCTGCACTGGCACAGAGGGCATTGGGTTTTGATGCCATCAATGGATTCCTTCAGGTACAGAGCATCATCAACTGTACCCATGTGGCCGTCAAGGCATTCAGCGACTGGCCAGTCAGATTCATCAACAGGAAGGACTTCCACTCCTCAAAGTTCAAATGGTCCACTACCACAACAAGAGCTTCCTCCATGTTTATGCTCACTTTCCTGGCAGCTGCTCCTCCATTCTCCGCCAGTCCAGGCTGCCTCAGTCCTTTACCCCATCCCCAAAGTCCCGCCTCCACTTTGAAAATCCAGCCTTTGGGTTCAGCAACTAATAATAAAAACATAGAAAAATAGGTGCAGGAGTCGACCATTTGGCCCTTTGAGCCTGCAATGCCATTCAATACGATCATGGCTGATCATCCAAACTCAGTACCCTGTTCCTGCTTTCTCCCAGTATCCCTTGATCTCTTTAGCCCTAAGAACTATATCTCTCCATTGTCTCTGTGTTGTGGGACTGCTTGTCCAATGTGCAGTTATAGATGAGCCACAAGTTCACTTCAGCCAAACATTGACTAAAGCCATTACTTTGTTTCCCGTGACAAACTTCGTACCTTCACCATTGATTCATCCTTGCCCTGGCCATTTATTTTCTCAGGATAAACCAGACTCTATGCAATTTCAGAGTCCTGTTTAACCCAAGAGGGTTTCCTATACATACCAACACAAATACTGTGTTACGATCCGGTGAGAAAGGTGTCCAGGGCTCCCTCTCAGCCTTCACCTGGTCTTACTGCAACAGGGTTTAATTTTAACCGTGTTTTTAGCTCCGTCTTGGTGAATCCTTGTTCACTGCTTTCCAATTATAAGGCAAAGAAAACAGCACAAACAGGCTTTCTTAGGTCTAAAGAAGAAAAGTTGAAATTTATTAAACTTTAACTTAAACTCTAATTTAGTTGATGCCTATGGATACACGACATGCCCACGCTAGCATGCACACATGATACACACAAACAAAAAGAGCAAAAGAAAAATAAAGTGAAAAGTTTGAGGCAATATCTGAACAGTTTTTGTTACAGTTCTTCAAGTTCACTGCAGAGTCCTTGATTGTCAGTAGATCTAGCTTTTTGTTGGGGCCCAGTATTCTTCTTAAACCTTGTTTGCTGTAGGAGACTTTTCTTTCTTGGGGTTTATGTGTCTTCAGTGGATTCAGAGGCTTGTGAGAAAGCGGTGGGAGCAGACAGGAGAGATCTTTTCAGTCCAGGAGCAAACAGTCTTTCTGAGTTCAAACTGTTTGTACAATTCAGAAAAACCCAGGTTGCCAAGCAGATTAGTCATGTGACCAACTGGTCTGACCATGTCTTGGATTACAGCAGTCTCTGGAATGCTCCTCTTGCACACAATACCTGGTAATCAACGTCCATTGTGGGTTGAATGTGTCAGGGAATGTTCCTTTGTCCTTCTGTTAATATGCAAGTGTCTTTTCCAGCCATGGCTGATCTGTCTAACAAGTCCTTTCTTCACTCCAGTAACAGTTTAAAATCAATGTTTATGACAAAATTAATGTGCCTCATTCTTTGCAGGTGGGAGCCTAGCATGACAACTGCCTACTTTAACCTCCTTAATGAATCCGGCCTCTGTCCCTGCTTTAGCCCAGCTGTCACTGAAATGTTCAGTCATGCCTTTGCACTTTCAGACTTCGCTATTCCGATACTCTCCTGGCATTCTGCCACCCTGCACTTTCGGTATACTTTTGCTCACCTAAAACTCTGCTGCCCGTATCAGGTCCTGCTTGCCTATCATCCTAGTCCTGACATACCTATATTGGCTCCTGATCCCTCTATGTCTCAAATTTAAAATTCTTATCCTGTTACATTTCCTGTCACCGTAAGCTTCTCCAGAGCTACATCTGTACCCTGCTACCCCACCCCTACACAAACTTTTTATTCCTCTAACTCTGGCCTGTTGCCCACGCCTCTCCTTCTATCATCCCATTAATGCTAGCCACACCTTCAGCTACCTCGGCCCCACACTTTGAATTTCCCACACTAAACCCCTGCCCCTTCCACCTCTTCTGTCCCTTTAAGAGCCTCTTTAATACCCACTTCTTTGAACAAGCTTTTGGTCACGTAATGTCTCTTCAGCTTCCATTACATTCAATATACATTTATGATGTGCCTTCAGATATTTTCTCTATATTAAAGGCATGATGTAAATGTAAGATGTTTGTAACTGTAACGCACTTAACAATCAAATAGGCTGCTGGCACTCACTAGGAGGAATGGTAGTACGAAGGTTATGTTATTGCATTTGTAATCCAGCAGCCTAGACTAATGATTTGGAGATGTGAGTTCAAATTCCACCTTGGTAGCTAGGGAATTTAAATTCAATTAATTAAATAAATCTGGAATAAAAAGCTAGTATCAGTAATGGTGCCCATGAAATGTTTGGATTGTCATAAAAACCCATCTGGTTCATTAATGTCCTTTAATCCCCTTAGAGAAGGAAATCTGCCATCTGGAAATCTGGCCTATATCTGACTCCAGGAACACAGCAATGTGGTTGACTCTGCATTGTCCTCTGAAATGACCGAGTAAGTAACTCAGTTGTACTCAAGAAGGTGGCTCACCACCCTCTCAAGGACAGTTATGGATGGGCAATAAATGCTGGCCTTACCAGTGATTCCCACATCCCGCGAATGAATAGGGGGAGGTGGTGGCATCATGGTCATGTCACTGGACTAGTAATCGAGAAACCCAGGCTAATGCTCTGGGGCCATGGGTTTGAATCCTACCATGGCAGATGGTGAAATATGAACTCAATCAATAAATCTGGAATTAAAAAACTAGTCTGATGGTGACCATGAAACCATTGTTGATTGTTGTAAAAAACCCATCTGGCTCACTTAAGTCCTTTAGGGGAGGAAATCTGTTAACCTTACCAGGTCTGGCCTACACGTGACTGCAGACCCACAGCAATGTGGTTGACTTTTAAATGCCCACTAAAATGGCCTAGCAAGCTACTCAGTTCAAGGCTAATTATGGATGGGCTATAAATGCTGGCCTAGCCAGCGACACCCACATCCCACAAATGAATAAAAAGAATAAAAGAAAATCTAAGCTCACATATGAAGAATGATCATTTCCACGAGGTTATAGACAGCTGATAGCATATGCTGAACTTTAGTCAAGCATAGGTTTAACATTCCTGATAGAAGAGAGAGAAGTTCAAACAAAAATGTAGAATTTAAATACACGATAATAACAAAGGTGCATTCAAAGCGGAAATACATGGAACTTACAGCAGGGAGAACGCCCATTTGGTCTAACTGGTCTGAGAGGGATAATGCTCCACATGAGCCTCCTCCCATCATAATTCATTTAACCTTATCTACAGATCCTTTTAAATACAGCAAAGAGTGTAAAGAACAATACTTTAGAAAACAAGGAAATGAACAAGTCCAAAGAATGTTGCTACGATAACCTGAGTGAAAATATTTCTCATTTTTCTAATCCCTCCTTTGTCCTGTTCAATCCTGAGCTTATTTTATTTTATTCTTTTATGGGATGTGAGCATCGCTGGCAAAGCCAGAATTTATTGCCCATCCCAAATTGCCTTCAAGAAGGTGGTGGTGAGTCATCTTCTTGAACTGCTGCAGGCCTCGGGGTGTAGGTACACCCACAGTGCTGTTAGGAAGAGAGTTCCAGGATTTTGACCCAACGACAGTGAAGGAACGGTGATATAGTTCCAAATCAGGATGATGTGTGGCTTGGAGGCGAACCTGCAGTTGGTGGTGTTCCAATGCATCTGCTGCCCTTGTCCTTCTTAGTGGCAGAGGTCGTGGGTTTGGAAGGTGCTGTCGAAGGAGGTTTGGCAAGTTGCTGCAGTGCATCTTGTAGTTGGTATACACTGCTGCCACTGTGCACCTGTGGTGGAGGGAATGAATGAGTAAGGTGGTGGGTGGGGTGCCAATCAAGTGGGCTTCTTTGTCCTGAGCTCCACTCATCCAGGCAAGTGGAGAGTATTCCACCACTCTCCTGAATTGTGCCTTGTAGATGGTGGATAGGCTTTGGAGAGTCAGGAGGGGAGTTACTTCCTGCAAGATTCCCAGCCTCTGACCTGCTCTTGTATCTACAGTATTTATATGCCTGGTCCAGTTGAGTTTCAGGTTAATGGTAATCCAGAGGATCTTGATAGTGGGGGGATTCAGTAAAGGTAGCATTGTTGAATGTCGAGGGGAGATGGTTAGATTCTCTCTTGTTGGAGATGGTCACTGCTTGACACTTGTGTGGCGCAACTATTACTTGCCACCTCTCAGCCCAAGCCTGAATATTGCCCAGGTCTTGCTGGATGTGGACACAGACTGCTTTAGTATCTGAGGAAAGGTCACAGACCTGAAACATTAACTCTGCTTTTCTCTCCACAGATGTTGCCAGACCTGCTTTGTTTGAATTTCTAATTTCTAATTTAAAAATCCACAGTATTTTGCTTTTATTTTAATATCTGAGGAGTTGTGAGTGGTACTGAACACTGTGCAATTATCAGCGAACATCCACCACTTCTGACCTTATGATGGAGGGAAGGTCATTGATGAAGCAGCTGAAGTTGGTTGGACCTAGGACACTACCCTAAGGAACTCTTGCAGCAATGTCCTGGGACTGAGATATTTGGCTTCCAACAACCACAACCATCTCTCTTTGTGCTAGGTATGACTCCAACCAGTGGAGAGTTTTCCCCTGATTTCCATTGACTTCAATTTTGCTATGGCTCCTTGACGCCACATTTGGTCAAATGCTGCCTTGATTTCAAGGGCAGTCATTCTCACTCACCTCTGGAATTCAGCTCTTTGGTCCATGTTTGGACCAAGGCTGTAATGAGATCTGGAGCTGAGTGGCCCTGGCAGAAACCAAATTGACTATTGGTGAGCAGGTTATTGCTAAGCAGGTGCCTGTTGATAGCACTGCCGATGACACCATCCATCACTTTGCTGATAATCGAAAGTAGACTGATGGGGCAGTAATTGGCTGGATTAGATTTGTCCTGCTTTTTATGGACAGGACATACCTCCACAATTTTCCACTTTGTCGGGTAGATGCCAGTGTTGTAGCTGTACTGGAACAGCTTGGCTAGGGGCACGGAAAGTTCTGGACCACAGGTTTTCAGTACTATTGCTGGAATATTGTCAGGGCCCATAGCCTTTGCAGTATCCAGTGCCTTCAGCCTTTTCTTGATATCACATCGAGTGAATCAGATTGGCTGAAGACTGGCATCTGTGATGCTAGGGACCTTAGGAGAAAGCCGAGATGGATCATCCACTCAGCACTTCTGGTTGAAGATGGTTGAAAATGCTTCAGCCTTGTCTCTTGCAATGACATGCTGGGCTCCCCCATCATTGAAGATGGTGATGTTTGTGGAGCCTCCTCCTCCAATTGTCCACCACCATTCATGACTAGATGTGCAGAACTGCAGAGCTTTGATCTGATCCATTGGTTGTGGGATCACTAACTCTGTCTATCGCATGCTGCTTCCATTATTTAGCATGCATGTAGTCCTGTGTTGTAGCTTCAACAGTTTGGCACCTCATTTTTAGGTATGCCTGGTGCTGCTCCTGGCATGATCTCCTGCACTCCTCGTTGAACCAGGGATGGTCCCCTGGCCTGATGGTAACGATAGAGTGAGGGATATGCTGACCCATGAGGTTTCAGATTGTGGTTAAATACAATTCTGTTGCTGCCCGTTTTTGAGGTGCTAGCTCTGTTCTGAATCTGCCCCATTTAGCACGGTGGCAGTGCCACACAACGCGATGGAGGGTGTCCTCAATGTGAAGTCAGGTCTTCATCTTCAAACGGACTGAATGCTATATGCTTTCCATCACAACAATCACCTACTTTTACTTCCACAGAATTGCTTACTTCCACCCCTACCTCAGCCTATCCAGTGCTGCAACATTCATACATTTCTAAGTCACCACCATACTTGAAGGGCTGGACTTTGGAAGCCTGTCAGAGATGGGGACAGAGGCAGGTTGGTCCAGAATTTCCTGTTGCCAGTTTGCCAGCATCATCCTGCCTCCAGGCCATTATTAAGGAGGCAGGTTGGGCAGGGTGAATGCTAACCACCCACAAGCAGTGAGTAGCTTGTTAACATAATTACAAGGCCTATGAAGGCCAACGGCAATTCTAATGGGCTGCCTGTGGTGTCTGGAGCCTGGTAGATGCTTGGAAGTGGCCTCCTGGCGGCACAGTGGGAGGCCAGCACCCAGGATCAATCTGAGGACCCCACCTCACACAACTGCTATACCTACATTACTACAGCTGTGGCCATTTCTGTGCTGACAGGTGCCCTCTCTCTCCTTTACCTGCTTCAGAAGGCTGCAGCTCCTTCAGTGCTGAACTGCCTCCTATTGGCCCTCCAGCTTCTGGAGCCTGCCTGCCATCCTTAATTGCACAGCGAGTGGGCCATCTGGCCATTAATTGGCCTTTCATTCAAAAATTGCGGCATGTGTGTCACGCGAATGCCATGCTGGGTTGGGACCTAGAAATCATCCGTCCCAACCCAAAAATGAAAATCCGGCCCGATGACTGTAATGCTTTTCTTGCTGGGCTCTCGTCCTCCACCCCAATTGTTCCAATTCCAATTTGTCTTAAACTCTACTCCTTGAATCACATTTCACACAAAGGGCTGAATTTTCATAGCGGGGTTGAAATGACTCCAGGCCTCAGCTGCATCGCTAACACAACACAATCGTCAAATATAAATTCCCTAATTGAGCAGAATTTGAGCTTGATGCCCAATTAGTGGTGCTGAGTGTTTGCAGGAGGCAGGAACTTCATGTAGAGTGTGAGCTGCAAAGGCAGGTGGCCGTCATGATGGGGCCTGCCGCTGCATTGTCAATGAGAACATGTAGCCCAACGAAGGGCCTGTGGAATGAGAAGGCGAGGTAGCACCTCCAAAATAAAAAAAAGTCCTCCACTGGGTCTGACACAAGATTCCTTGTGACACAAGTGGGCCAAAACATTTCCTCTCCCACCAAAAATATTTGCCCCTTGCTCTCTGTGAGCCCGACAGCTGTGCACTATCATACACCAGACTGGTCGGACTCACCGGAATGCTCATTGAAAATTACCGTGCGGACCCCCCGTGGTCTCTTAACAAGCTTAATGTGCCCAATCCCTTCCCCACCCCCGCCCTCACATTGAAGATTGAAGACCGTCCTGGAGGCTTCGGGTTCCAGAGATGACCTCCGGGACCATGACTTCCAAATCATGTCTGCACTGGGTCCTGACCCTGAGGCCTTTGAAAATTTGGCCCCAAGTGTCGTGCCCATCTCCTCCATACAATCTGATCCACATTGTTGCCCAGTCCTCTAAAACCTTACAATTAAGATTCTTGTCTTTTTTGTCATGCACACCAGAAGTGCTATGGTATAAATTATGGACTAACTCTGAAGAGTTATGAAAAACTGACTTTGTCTTTCAAATATGAACCTTTATTTTAAAGTGAACAATGATCCAAAATGACCACCAAAGAAAAAGGGATTGGCCCTTTGTGTGTTCAGATTGTCTGAGAAAGACAAAGGACAAATCTTCAAAGCTAAGAGGTGTCAATTGCACACCATCCTAAAACATTCCAGAATTGAATGTCTTCTTCTGAAACCAAGAAGGTGTGAAGTAGCCACATCCTGGGCCTTTGTGCGATCACCTTGGGGGGGAGATCAGAACATCTCCTACCAGGAGGTGAGGAGTAACACAGCTTTACCTTAAAAAATACAGACTAAAGAGAGAGGAGAAGCAATATCCAGCAGTTTGCCTGTTTTCCAGCAAACCAGAAGGCATGTGCCCTGCTGTAGAATCCAACATCTACATTATACAACAGTGAACTAGAAATAATCCACCATCTTCAACTGAACTTTCACTCAAGAGAGAAATCTACAATCATCTCAGGCCTGCACCTGTCAAGAACCTGATTTCCAAGAGAATTCAACAGGTTTATCATAACCTCCCTGTCACTAAAAATCACTTCCGTTTTTTCCTCTCTATCTGTGTCTTGTGTGTGTGTGGGAGCAAATGCGAGTAGATGCGATTGCGACAATTTCGGGATAAGGCATATTGATCGATAAACAACTGATTTTTTTGTTTTAAAACTACGAGAAAGCCTGTCGCTGTCTGTTTATTTGAAAAATAAGACACCAAGGGGTTAAATCCTAATAACAAAACATTTGCTGCTGTCAAGTGGCGAGTTGAATGGTGAGAATCACCCACATCGCACCACATGGCTGTAACATTGCCTTTAAATTCATGCACAGCCTCATCTCTCCCAATCTCTGTATCCTCCTCCAGCTTCAACCCAAAAAGGTATGTGTATTTATATAGCACCTTTCACAACACCAAGGAGATCCCAAAGAACATTTATAGCTAATTAAGTACTGGTCTAATGTAGGAAACACAGCAGCCAAATTTCACACAGTAATATGATAATGACCTGATAATATTTTAGTCATGTTGGTTGAGGAATAAATCTTGACCAGGACACCAGGGAAAACTCTCTTGCTTTTCTTCAAAATAGAACCATGTGATCTTTCACAACCACCTGAGAGGGCAGACATGGTCTCAATTTAACTAATCCTTAAGAAAGATGGCACCCACGACAGTGGAGCCCTCCCTCAGTACTGCACTGGAGTGGCAATCTAGATTTGCGCTCAAATCCCTAGAACAGGACTTAAACGCACGGCTCTCTGATTCAGAGGCAAAAGTACTACTCACTGAGCCAAGTTTCTCCTCTGGCACCTTATAAAATAGCTCATGAAAGGTCATGTATATAACATTCACTGTATTATCTTTATATATACATTCTGTGATTTCCTCAAAAAAATTCAAATGAATTAGTAAAGTACAACCTGCCCTTTGCAAATCCATGTGGACTGTTCTTCAGTAGCCCCAGTTTCTCTAACGGTACAAACATGATGGCCTGGCCATCAATCATAGGTATTAATTCCTCCCTTTAGTATTACTAAAGGGACCTGCAATGTCTTCTATGTGTAGTGTGCTATAGAAAGGCTAAAACATCCCCATCATAGCTATTTACTGTCCATGTGATGTTGCCAGACAAAGGAGAAAAGTACCTGTGAAATTCTTTTATGATTTTAAGTGTGGAATATTTTTATATGCCACTAAATCCTAATAAGTGCGTAAGCATTTTGGCGAGAAGAAAATGCAAAACATGGAACAGGATTATTCATTGATCAGGATCCCTACAAATGATAGATAAAAATAGGTAATTTGAAAGATTTTGCACCACAGCCTATGTGGCCAGCCACTAAGCCATTCAATCGAAACACAACAAGCAGAAAATACTTATCCAAAGCCTATATTTAGAAGTGATTAGAATTTGAAAACATGTGGCTGTCTGTCAGTAATACTTGGCAGGTGACCTGGAATGCATCGAAGATGAAACAAAACGACAATCAGGGGAACAGTTTGTGCTTGGATCAGGATTTTGCATGAAACAAAGACATCAGGGAGAAGTGGCTAAGCTGTCAATCATCTAGGATTTTGACCAGAGCTGCATCGCAAGGGTTGCTAGCATTTATTACCTCTGTAATATCACTCATCTCCAACACTGTCTCAGCTCATTTGCTGCTAAAACCCTCATCCATGCTTTTCGATACCTACAGACTCAATTATTCCAGTGCTCTCCTGGCCAGCTTCTCATCTTCCACCCTCTAGAAGCTTTACAAACATGATTTGTAAAAGATAGGTCATGCCTGATGAACCTGATTGCATTTTTTGAAGATGTGATATTAATAGTTTAAGTGAAGGGGCAAAACTGTGGCAAACAGATTTCAGTATAGGCAAGTGTGAGGTCATCCAATTTGAACATAAAAAGACTAGGTCACAGTATTTCTAAATGCTGTAAAGCTAGAAATAGTGGAGGTCCAAGGAGACTTAAGGATCCACGTACATAGATTGTTAAAATGTCATAGACAGGTATAGAAAATAATCAAAAAGTCTAATTGAATGTTGGCTTTTATATCTAGAGGCCTAGAACACAAGAACGTCTAAATTATGCTACAGCTATACAAAGCTTTGGTTAGACCACACCTGGAGCACTCTGTTCAGTTCTGGAGACCACACCCTTGGAAAGATGTACTGGCCTTGGAGGGAGTGCAGCCTAGATTTACCAGAGTGATACTGGAAGCAGGATTTCCCTGCAGGCTTCTGAACCCCCACCGTTGGGCTGGATGTTGTATTGGATGCAGAGCTCTTGGCACAATGCCAGTTGATGTTAGATCAATTGATAATTTTAAATCTGAGATTGACAGATTTATCTTAACCAAAGGTATTAAGGGACATGGGGCAAAGGTGGATATATAGGGCTGAATCTTGTGCTCCTTCCGCTGATAGAAAATGGTGACCGGCAACCAACCAACTACACTACCAATGTAGAGTTGACCCATTCTCCCCCAACTACACTAAGTGCAGAGTTGATCCCATTCACCCCCCCAACTACACAACAAATGCAGAGATGACCCCTTCCCCCATCACCACCCACCACCCTGCCCCCCAGCCAGTACACTACAAATGCAGAGTTCCCTCCTTCCCCATCTTGGTGCTGCTAGCTTTCCCTGGACGGGAAAGTGAAGGCACATGAGTGCTGCCCATGGCGCTGAAGATCCAGAACTGCAAGTAAGATCGCTGCGGATTAGCTTTTAATTAATATAAACAGGTAATTTAAATATGTAAAGTCGGGCCTGCCACGGAGCTTCCATGCCTCCGGGAAGATCGGCCGCTGCTGCTCCGATCCTCCGGCCCACTGCCCCCCGCCACAGAGCCCGACATCAGGAGGAGAACAGATCCTGGCCATAGAGTAGGTCACAGATCAGCCATGAACAGTGGAACTGGTTCAAAGGGCTAAATGATCTATTAATATTCTTAAGTGCCTTTAGCTTCTCCAAAACTCTGCTGCCCATTCACCCATTGCCCTTGTACTTGCTAACATACATTAGTTCCTGGACCACCAACAACTCAAATTTAGAATTCTCATTCTTCTTCAAATCTCGCCATGGGATCGCACTTGGCTATCTCGCTAACTTCCCTCAGCCCTTCAAACCTTTGAGAACTCTGTGTTCCTCCATCTCTGGGCTCATGTACGTTGCTGACTTCCGTCAGCCCACCATTGGTGACTGTGTCCTTCAGCCTCCTGGGCCTTAAGGTCTGGAATTCCTTCCCTAATCATTTCCTCCTGTAAGACATTTTTCAAACCCTAACTCTTGGACCAAGGTTTTTGGGCACCCATCCTAATATCTCCTCTTTGGCTTGGTCTAAATTTGTGAAGTGTCTTGAGTCATTTTACTATATGAAAGGCATTATATACACTCAAGTAGCAGTCCTTGTTTAAAACAGGTTGCACTGCATCTCAACTTTTGCAATGAATCCTAAGTTCACCCAAACACCAATGCTAAAACTTTATGTACTGCCTTGCCTGCTTGTCAAACTCTTCCCTTGTTCTGTCATGTGCAACTCTAACACTGATGTGAAAACACATGCACATGCTGAAATAGGGTTGAAAAAAAAGAACTTGCATTTAGATAGCATATTTCACAACTTCAGGATGTCCCAAAGCACTTTACAACCAATGAAGTACTTTTGAGTGTAGTCACTGTTGTAACGTAGGAAACAGGGCAGCCAATTTATGGAAATACAGTTGACTGGATGCACATTTCAGATTATAATACATTTAGAGCTTGCCCACTGGTACTCTCATGTAACTTCTCCAGGTACTACTGGGCTCCCAGTTAGCAGAGAGACATCTGTTGCTTTTACAGTTGCCTCTCGCTGCAACTTGTAGTTATGGTGCATAACATACAAGAAATTTTATACACAAATCAGGAGTTCCAGACAGTAAGTAGGGCTGCCACCTTTTACCAGGTTTAACACTAGACAGGGAAAATCATATGAGCTGGACAACCAGGAGGAAGATTGGACACATGAAAAGGAAGTGGCTTTATGAGAAATAATGTAGCTGCTTGACTTGCATTAACTTTTACATCTTATTTTACCAAAACATATATGAAGAGATTATTCACAATAAAGCAGAGCCTTTATTAAGTACACATGTTTATTAATAGACACAGTACGGAGCTATTTCAGCAATATTACCCATCAGAAAAAGAACATTCTAATAAAGTCTGGGTTTGTTCTCCTTAGAACAAAGGAGATTGAGGGGAGATTTGATAGAAGTGTACAAGGTTATGACAGTCTTAGATAAGTGAGACAAGAAAAAAATGGTACAAGGACTAGGGGAACAGATTGAAAGTTTTGGGCAAAAGATGCAGGGAGAATATAAGGAAGCACTTTTTTATGCAGCGGGTGGTAATGACCTGAAACTCACTGCCTACAAGGGTGATGGAAGTCGAGACAATCAATGACTTCAAGCGGAAGTTGGATGGTCATCTGAGAGAAATTAACTTGCAGGGCTACGGGATTGAACTGGGGAGCGGGACTTACTGCATAGGGTCCATGGAGAGCCAGTTATGGCTGTAAATGACTCTATGACTCCAATCCCAAAATAGAAAGAAAGTAATTAAATTATCAGTCATAATTGATGGTTTTATCAATAATTCTTTAATCTAGACTTCCTCTTCATTGTAAAGGGTCTTTTCTTTTAATTATTGAAGTCCAGGCTTTACAGATGTATTCATACCTGATTAATGAGATGATTATTTTAACTGTTCACACCCATTTCTATACAGACTCTGTTCAACACAGGTAGCATACTGTAATTGTGAAATGTTGTCATTACTAAACAAATGTTTAGCAACATTGCTCAGTGAAGTGTTCGAAAAAGAGAGACATATCTGCAAATAACTAGTACTGCCTTTGACAGAAGTTAACTAGTATGGAGCAGAAGCTGGCTATGATTACAGCTGGGTAGCAGTGGAGCCTGACACTGACTGTAGAGCAGGATTTTTTTTTTCATTTGTGGGATGTTGGTGTCGCTGGCTAGTCCAGCATTTATTGCCCATCCCTAATTGCTCTTGAACTGAGTGGCTTGTTAGACCATTTCAGAGGGCATTTAAGAGTCAACCACATTGCTGTGGGTCTGGAATTACATGTAGGCCAGACCCAGGTAAGGACAGCAGATTTCCTTCCCTAAAGGACATTAGTGAACCACATGGGTTTTTACAATGATTGACAATGGTTTCATGGTCACCACTAGTCTAGATTTTAATTCCAGATTTATTAGTTGAATTCAAATCCCATCATCTGCCGTGCTGGGATTCAAACCCATGTCCCCAGAGGATAAGCTCTGAGGAAAGGTCACAGACCTGAAATGTTAGCTCTGCTTCCCTCTCCACAGATGCTATTTGACCTGCTGATTATTTCCAGCACTTTCTGTTTTTATACCGTTTGCCTTCCTAATCGATTGCTGCACCTGCATGCTAGTTATTGGTGACTTATGAACAAGGACACCCAGGTCCCTTTGGACATCAACACTTCCCAACCTCTCACCATTTAAGAAATACTCTGTCTTTCTGTTTTTTCTACCAAAGTGGATAACTTCATACTTATTCACATTATATTCCACCTGCCATGTTCTTGCCCACTCACTTAGCCTGTCCAAGTCCCCTTGAAACCTCCTTGCACTTTCCTCACAATTGACATTCACACCTATCTTTGTGTCAGCAGCAAATTTGGAAATATTACATTTGGTCCCCATCCAAATCATTTATATAGATTATACAGTGTAGCCCCAGCAGTGATACTTGCGGTACCCCACCAGTAACAGCTTGCCATCCTGAGAATGACCCGTTTATCCCTACTCTCTGTGGCCTGTCAAAGAGGCGAAGAAAGTGCTTCAGGTTGACAAAATGTTGTTGTGGTGTTATTAGAAAGCCTTCATTCGAATCAGTTTTCTTAACACTTCATTAGCTTCTCCTGTGCTTTTATTTGTTCTGTAGTCAGTAATATAGCCATTCTTTAATAATTGTTAATATTTGTGACTAAAATTTAATTTTCATATAGTATTTTTCCCAGGTTGTAACTAACGCTATGGGATTATTTGCACGATTGTAATTTTTTAGCGAGAACAAGAATGAGGTGTGAATGGATCTTGGTGCAGGACAAGATAAGAGCAGTAGAGATACAGATGAGCTTAAGTTTGAAAAGAGGAGAATGGGAACAGCATTACGTGTTCAACAATGACAAAAGTCGTGAATCGGCACTGGAGCTAGCTTTGATGTGTCAAGCAATGCTGGAGCCTGATACTAATTTGGGAAGTCATAAATGTATTGCAAACAACTCAAATGCATGAATGGCATTTCACATAGGCAAACCTCATAGAAAGTCCAAGAAAATACAGTATGGCAAATTTTAACTCTTCCCAATTAGATAGGAGTGAGGGAGCTGGGGGCATTTGATACCCAGTTTCTGCAGTTAAAATTGGCTGGGTGATGTCCCTAATTGATCCCGCCACTTCCTATTTTAACCTAGTCTTCTGAGCAGGCGGCAAGGACACCCACCTAAAGCTGGCGGGGTCCTTCTTTAAAAATGCAGATCAGTGTGACAACATCATTGGGCCCTGACTGCAATTTTAACCGTGGATGGTTAGTGAGAGTAGAAGGCAACCCTGCATGAGCGTCTTTGGTGGAAACGCAGCAGCCTCTTCCATTGAAGTGCTATACCTCAAATGCAATTATTCATCTGGACGCAACTGTAATCGTGAAGGGTAGCCTTTTAAAAGTAAACGCAGTGGGTTCAATTTTAATTTCCAGTGGGAATCTGGAGGGAAACTGTGGGAATCGGTTATTTTCCAAACCACTCAGCAGCACTATGAGACCACCGCAATTCTAACTGCCAGACCTTATCACCATGCTGTGTTTCACTTCCCACCTGCTAACAGGTGAGAGAAAATGGGGCAGCCCTTGGCAATCCACCAGCATGTAGGTAGGTATGGATAAGGGTGATACAGTGAGGGTGTCTCGCGAGGGAATTTGGAGGAGTCCTAGGTACAGGAGTTGGAAACCATCCTTGTGGAGTTCAGAGGAGCATACCTGTTCCTCATGGATTCACAAAAGAAAAGAAAATACTTTCTCTGAATTTTTCAGCAGTACAGAGGCCCTGCCACCAGGACCAGAAGCGGGAGTGGCTGCCTCTTGGGCAGGTGGCGGACAGAGAAGCGGTATTCTGTGATGGCCAACCAATTAAATGCAGCAGGCGGAGCCTTCTGTAAGGGGCGGTGGCGGCATGAGGTCACGCCACTGGAAGTGCTGGTGCTATATTTAAAAGGCTGCCAGCACTCTTTTACATCGATCAAGGACTACAGAAGCCAGCAGTGGAACAGCCATGACAGAGAGCCTGCCAAATATTAGCAGAGTCAAGATCCTGGGTGGCCCCACAGTTTAGTAATGCCGCCCTGCAGGATCTCCTCCAGGCTACTTAGGCAAGACAGCATGTCCCCTTCCATGGGAAGGGAGGAGGAGTCTTGCCGCCAGACCAAGCAAACCTGCAAGGAAATCACAGATGAGGTCAGCAGCCTTGGGATCATGGGATGTGTGTGTCACTTGCAAGGCCAGCATTTTGTTGCCTATCCATTTTTCCCTTGAGAAGGTGATGGTGATTGCCTTCTTGAACTGCTGCAATCCATGTGGTGTTGGTACACCCACCGTGCTGTTAGGAAGGGAGCTCCAGGATTTTGACCCAGGGATGGTGTGTGGCTTGGAGGGGAACTTGCAGGTGGTGGTGTTACCATGTGTTTGCTGCTCTTGTCCTTCTAAGTGGTAGAGGTCATGGGTTTGGAAGATGCTGTCTAAGGAGGCTTGGCAAGTTGCTGCAGTGCATCTTGTAGATGCTATTCACTGCTGCCACTGTGTGCCAGTGGTGGAGGGACTGAATGTTGTTAATGGGGTGCCAATCAAGCGGGCTGCTTTGTCCTGGATGGTGCCGAGCTCCTTGAGTGTTGTTGGAGCTGCACCCATCCAGGCAAGTGGAGAGTATTCCATCACACTCCTGATTTGTGCCTTTGGGGAGTCAGGAGGTGAGTTATTCAATGCAGAATGCCCAGATTCTGGTATTATTGACCTGCATTGCAACTTTTAGAGATTTGTTTATTTGTACTCCCAGATCTTTTTGCTCCTCTACCTCATTTAGATTCTTATTTTCCAAGTATTATGTGACCTCACTATTTTCCTTAGAAAAATGTAATGTGTAATTATCAATGCTGAAATTCATTAGTTAATAATATATTCATTCTGCAAGCTTATTAACGTCCTCTTATAAGATGTTGTAGTCCTCCTCAGTATTGATTATCCAGCATAATTTGGTGTCATCCACAAATTTAGAAATTGTATTTTTGATTCCAAAGTCTAAATCATTAATCTAAATTGTGAAGCCCTGCACTCATCGTTGTGCTACCCCACTTCCCACATTCTGCCACTCTGACTTTACCACCACACTCTGCTTTCCGTCTTACAGCCAGCTAGCTATCCATTCTGCTATTTGTCCCCTGACTTTGCCTGCTATGACCTCATTCATTAGCCTATTATGTGATAGCTTATTGAAGGCCTTTTAGGAAAGCTAGATATATTACATCTACTACATTAGTCTTGTCAACACCTTGTTACCTCTGCAAAAAAATCAATGAAGTTTGTCAAGCAAGACTTTCTCTTTTGAAATCCATGTTGAGTATTCAGTATTATATTTTGGTTTCTGGATATTTTTCTATTTTCTCCTTTAGTAGGGATTCCATTACTTTTCCTACCACCAATCTTAAGCTAACTGGTTTATAATTCCCTGGACATGTATTTCCTTTCTTAAATATAGGTATAATGTTTTAAGGATTCTCTATTCTCATTGCTGTATGAGTTGTGGTAGTGAGAGGTTGGATATCTGTTAATGGCGGTGAGAAGGTTGGGTTGTCTCTATTAATGATTGTGTGTGCTTGACTTGTCTGAGTATGAGGTTAGATTGTCCATGTTTTTAATATATGTATGTTAAATGGAAATGCTGAATTTAGGGGCTGTGTGTTAACAGTAATGCCAGTTTCAAGAGACTGTATTAATCACATAGGAGGCTGAAGTAACTCTAAAGATGGCAGGGTGATGATAAATTACTTACATCAATGGCAGTGGAAGACTGGGTTTGAGTATTAAAGATAGCAAAAGACTGGACTCTCTGCATTAATGGTACTATAGGGTGAGTGTGAAGGCGAGTGCAAGGCTAGATAGGTTACATTAATAGCATTTCGAGATTTGCCAAGACCCTAAACTCTGGAATTCCCTTCCTAAACTGTTCCATCTCCCTACTTGCCTTTCATTTTTTAAGACGCTCTTTAACACTTATTTCTTTGACTAAGCTTTTGGTCACTGGCTCCAATAACTCTTTATGTGGCTTAGTGTCAAATTTTGTTTCATAATGCTCCTGTGAAAGACCTTAGGACATTTTATTATGTCAAAGGTGCTATATAAATACAAGTTGTTGTTAATGTTATATCAGTGAGCTTGTGCAGTCAGATTGTCTGTGCCAAAAGTAATTTGTGTTAAAACAAAAAGAATTATTCCACTTTAAAAAATTGTTGCAAGCTCGCTCGAAATGATTAACTTTGATCATTTCAATTATTTCCATTTTTTAATGTTTTTTTTGCTTGTCAAGGTGAAAATTGGGGAATGAAATGCTCCCCTCTTTCAGCACTAAGTGTCAGCATCAATCACCTCAGGGTCAGGTAAACACAAAATGAAGCTTACTCTGTTCTGCTACAACCCTGGAGAATGACCTCCCAACACACCAGGGTGAATTTTCCATGAAACATCTTTCAGCTGATCTCCTATATGATATTGTCAATTTGCTGACATTACGGATGGAATCTTGTCCCCTTTAAAAAAAAAATCGAAGGGTGGGGCCATTTCTGGGTCCTGACCCTGCACTTGACCACAGTGTGCCTGCTGGTGCAATTTTCTGGCAGGCGGCCTCCTAATTACCTCCAAGTCTACTGCCCAATTAAGCATGGCAGTCAGGTTCCCGAGGCTGCAGGCCCAATTAGAGGGTCTGCAGACTCAGAAGGATGGTAGCCCCACCAGCAGAGGTGCCCTCTGAACAGGCTTGAATTTTTAAAAGATAAATGGTGGCCCCAGCTGCCAGGCCATCTATGTCGAGGGGTAAACCCCTCCAAAGGACGGCTGGCGGCCTCAGCTGTGGCCTGCTGATCAATGCTGCTCCAGCAGGGTGGGGATAAGAGCAGGAGGGCCCTCTGGTTTCCCCAGCCAGTTGCTGGCAGGCTGCCTCCAGTCACCTGCCAGGCTTGGCCCTCAGTGAGGGGCCCGTCCGCCGCTGGGAAGATCCCGGTGGTGTCCCCAATCGGCCCAGAAATGAGAAATTAATTATTCAAATTGGCTACCCACTGCTGCCTGGTGCATAGTGCCAGAGGTGAAAGAATTAACCAATTTTAGTAACTAGTTCCACAGAGGATGCTGCTTTAAATTTACATCCATAAGCCCCTCGCTCCACTATTGAATTTACATGTACGATTCTGAATGACAAAACGTCCAACCCACCTCTCTTTTATGTTCTGAAATGCCAGCATGTTCGACTGCAGAATTTTCAGCTCTAAACTAACAAAGGCCAAGTGATATTTTCAGATGAAGGGTGACATGAAAAGTACCATTTTATTCATAAATCATGCAAAACAAGTGGAATAATTGAATTTTACAAAATAGAGCTAAAATTTAAACATATCAGACCTCTTTCTAGGAGAAAGCATATTATAATCAGATTACTTAACTCATTAAAAGGCTGAGAGAGATCTTTTTGTGTGTGTGCACGACTGGTATTTACCCTGTGACGGAGATGCTCTAATTAAATGAAGATTACTTTTACGCATCCATGCTGATTTAGCTCATTAAGAAGATAATCTCACCATAACCTTTCCTGTGGTTTCTGATGGAGAAATAATACATTTACTTTGGAGCTGTGAACAGTTATGAGTGTATACTTATATGACGAGTGCATTTCAATTCAGGCTAAGGACCAGGAACAGGGCGATGTTATAGCAGTGAACTGCTTTCATTGCAGTGATTGTTCAAGCACAAGAACTTTTATAAACATTATTATAATAAGGATATAGAGTCACTGGAGAAGGTGCCGAGAAAGATTTACTGGAATGATACCAGAACTGAAAGGTTATACCTTTCTTAAAAGATTCAACATGCTGGGGCTCTTTTCTGTAGAAAAAGAGAAGGCTGAGCGATGACCTGATAGGGGTCTTTCAGATTATGGAAGGGCTTGAAATGGTAAACATAAAGAAGATATTTCTACTTATGGGGGAAACCAAAACGAGGGCTGTAAGTATAAGATAGTCTCTAAAAAAAATCTGATAGGGAATTCAGGAGAAGCTTCTTTACCCAGAGAGTGGTCATAACGTGGAAATTGCTACCACAAGAAGTAGTGCAGGTGAATAGCATAGATGCATTTAAGGGGAAGCTAGATAAGTACACGAGGGAGAAAGGAACAAAAAGTTATGCTAATCGGGTTAGATAAAGGGGGATGGGATGATGCTCATGTGGAGCATAAATGCCACATGGATCAGTTTGGCCAAATGGCCTGTTTCTGCACTGTACGTTCTATGGAAGCACTGACACACATAGAAACATAGAAAATTTACAGCACAGAAGGAGGTCATAATGCCTCATGTCTGTGCCGGCCATAAAAGCTACCCAACCTAATCCTACTTTCCAGCTCTTGGTCCATTGCCTGTTAGGAACGGCACTTTAAGTGCATATCCAAGTATTTTTTTTTAATTTGCGACAAGAGTTTCTGCCTCTATCACCCTTTCAGGGAGTGAATTCTAAACTCTGCTACCCTCTGGATGAAAAATTTTCTCCTCAACTCCCCTCTTATCCTTCTGCCAATTACTTTTATCTATGACCCTAGTTATTGACCTCTCTGCTAAGGGAAATAGATCCTTCCTATCCACTCTCTCTAGGCCTCCCATAATTTTAAACACCTCTATTAAATCTCCCCTCAGCCTCCTCTGTTGCAAAACAATTCCACCCTATCCAATATTTGCTCATAGCTAAAATACTAGATTTTAGATAATAGACATAGGATTTACACCAAAGTGACTCATGGTCAATCCAATTCAGGATATTTCTTTCTTTGGATACAAGACCGAGGCATTTGTCTGACAAGTACTTACCACCTGCAGCTGGCATGGCAGCACTGAGGAATGGAAGGCTCTTTCTTTAACGATAAACAATAATGCTTTATAAGTTGCTAGCATATCTGTCCTGCAAATCCCTTTGTTGGTGCATGCCAGTATGAAACGCCAAGACATGGTCACTTTGAGTGTCTGCTGCCGACCCTGCCAGAATTCACAGGATCAAAGGGAGCTCTCTTCATTTGACTCGTATAGGTGAGAGCCTGTGCCACTAAGGGTGCCATAATTATCTCCAGGACAGAAAATCAAGTGGAGAGGGGTGAGGTTTTTGGGCCATGTCCAGAAAGAGGAATTTGTTTCCACCCCCCCCCCCCCACCCCCCACTCCCCTCTTCAATGGCCCCTTTGCAAAGAGGAGCACATAAAGAAATAGGTTTGGAAAGAAAATTAAATTAATCTTCAGGAGTACAGTCTTCAATCCAAATCACAAGTGGACCCCACATTTGCAGTCCTTTCTACCTGGTCTTATCAGGGTACCTGCAAAACCATAGGATGGGTTTAAGAATGGGCATCAGAATTTCCAATGTAAGTAGTCCTCACTTTTATCCTGCCTGCCCCTCTTACGATGATGACTATGTAAGAGGCAGGTGGAGGATCTGCTCCCATAAAGACATCCCAGACTTTTTGACACAAGATTGGAACCCAGTGTATCTTGATCTTGTCCTAATTTATGACCATTGCAGCAAATTCCCACTAACAGTTCAGCAGGAGTTTACCGAAATGTTTGCAGATTTTCTGCTCCTTCATGCTGTGGGAGAAGGAATATGGGAGACTGTGGATTAGCTGCATGTAGTCAAGATTGGATGAGGAGAAAAGAATACCTAGTTGTCTAGTGCAAAGCACCTGATGCCTGGTTTCATCTCTGGTTATGTTGATGATACTGCTGACATCATTATTCCCAAATTAGGAAGAGGAAAATGTAGTCTTGATCTCATTAATAACTATTTGGTGACCCTTACTGGCAAGTGCATGTGTATTCTTCACAAAATCACAATTAAACTTAACAGTGATGCTATGCTGATGAAGGGTCACTGACCTGAAACCTTAACTTTCTCCACAGATGCTGCCAGACCTGCTGAGTATTTCCAGCACTTTTTGTTTTTATTTCAGATTTCCAGCATCTGCAGTATTTTGCTTTTATTCACAGTGATGCTCCCTCTTCCGCATGCCATTTGGTCAACAATTTGCCAGAATGTGTTGTCACCTCCCAAATCCATGCCCATTTTTCCTACAGCTCCATGTTTCAATTTTTCCAATTAAATTTCCATCCCTGCTACAGAACTAAAATGGCCCTAACCAAAGTCACAATTGGCATCCTCTGTGACTATGACTACAATGCAATATCCCTCCTCAATCTTCCTCAATCTCTCTGCAGCCTTTGATATGGTCAATCACACCATTCTCATCCAACTTCTTTCTTCCATTGTCCATCTTGCTGAACTTCCCTCCCTTAAAACAGATTGGCTGGGATTCTTATCCGGGCAATGGAGGTCTCGACCTCTGGCAAAAGCACCGCTGAGAACCCCGCGCATCCCCTTCTGTGGGAGGCACACCAAATCAAGTGCCAATTAGGCACTTAACTGGACAGCAGCGGCCTTCCATGGGATCAAGGACCCTTGCGATAGAAGTCCTGGCTTTGGAGAGCTGCCAACCCGCAGCTCTTTAACTGAGTAGTGCCACTGCGGAGGCCACTGGTAGGTCAGGGCGGGAGGGGTCTCGCAGGGTGGGGGTCTCGGTGGAGAGGGGTATAGGGGGATCAGCTGCAAGGGCAGGGGGTGGTTCCCAATGGAGTACCCCCTCTACCTGATGCCAGGCCCCTCGTTCAGGCACTAAGTGCCTCTTAACGAGAGGACCCCCCCCCACCCCCAGAGCCGGCAAACAACCCGCACAATTTTTCTGGCCATGCTTCCCGTGTGCAACAGGTCCGCCCGCTGCTCGGTTAATTGCGGTGGTGGCAGGATGAGGCCGTTAATTGGGTATTAATTTCCCATTTAACGGCCTCAATTGGCAGCAGGGCAGGAAGGGCCGTTCACAAGCCCCGGACTTAATTTCGGCAGAGGCGGGAAGGTAGCCCCCCCCTCCCCCACCACCATTCCGCTCGATTATATGCTCTCCCCGCCTCAAAACCCGCAGCGGGGGACAGCATAAAATTTCCCCCTACTGTTTACAACCTTGGCGTCCTCTTCAGCCCTTAGCTGAATTTTCAAATCGATATCATCTCCCTCACAAAGACTGCCTCTGTCACCACCGTAACATTGTCTACCTCTGCCAGTATCTCAGTCCATCTGCTGGTTATATTCTCCATCCTTCATAAACATCAGCACATCCTACAACACGTCCTGCTCACCCATTACTCCTCCCTTGCTGACCTATGTTGGCTCCTGGTCCCTCAACATCTCAAATTAAAAAACCACCTCCTTGAGTTCAAATGCCTTCATGGCCTTGTGCTTCCCTATCTCTGTACCCTCCTCCAAACTTACAACTCTCTGTGCACCTGATTCTGACTGCTAGTGCATTCCCCCTCACTTTGCCCCACTATTGGTAGCCATGCTTTCAGTCACCTAGGATTAATCCTTCCCTTAACGTCATTATTTCTCCATTTGTCATTCCTCCTTAAAATTGAACTTGTTCACATCTATTTGTGTCTGATTTCACCTCTTGAGCTGTCATTCCACATTACAAATGCAGTATAAATGGAAGTTTTGGATGACCTCAAGTTTATGGAGGGCAGAATGTGGGAGGCTGGTCAGGAAAGCATTGTAATAGTCAGGTCTAGAGTTAACAAAGGCATGAATGAGGGTGTCAGCAGCAAATGGGCTAAAGCAGTGGCGCAGTAAAGCGATGCCACAGAGATGGAAATAGGCAGTCTAAGTGATGGCACAGATAACAGAGTGTTGCAGCGGCTAGCACCGCAGTTTCACAGCTCCAGCGACCTGGGTTTGGTTCTGGGTACTGCCTGTGCAGAGTTTGTAAGTTTTCCCTGTGACTGTGTGGGTTTTCTCCAGGTGCTCTGGTTTCCTCCCACATGCCAAAGACTTGTGGGTTGATAGGTAAATTGGCCATTGTAAAAATTGCCCCTAGCGTAGGTAGGTGGTAAGAGAATTGTGGGGATGTGAGAGGGAAAATGGGATTAATGTAGGATGAGTATAAAAATGGGTGGTTGGTGTGGACTCGGTGGGCTGAAGGGCCTGTTTTGGTGCTGTATCTCTTTGTGGAAGCTCATCTCAGGGTCAAAAATGACAGCAAGATTGCAAACAGTCTGGTTCAGCCTCAAACAGTTGCAGGGAGAGGGATCTTATTGGCAGGACCAGGGCTTTGGTCATTTAAAAATAACAACCGATCCTTTAAGTTGCATGCTCTCTCAATTTTGGGTAACCCTGTGGAAAAAGCTGAGGTTTGGAAAACAGTTACTGTTGGTGTTTTCTGAGACCCTGTCTGAAGTTTCAGGTGGCCTCTTTTCTGAAATACTGATAATTTTGTTCAAGAGATTAAGTGGTGGCAAATTGAGCATTTCAGCACCGAATAGAACTACTTAGCTCCTGAAGCACCAATCTTCCTGTCAAGCTGTCAGGGCCTTATGCATTGCAATGTATCCATCATTGATACTTCTCAACATATTAGAGCTTCACTAATGGAACTAAACATATTTTCTAAAATTCTGTATGAAAATGTAACTCAGAATATATTGTGGATGCAGATCAGCTAAGGAGGTTTAAACAATTTTTAAATATGAAGCTGTTAGTACATTAATTTGTATTATCAAATTATGGGACAAGAAGATTACATGATTGCATTATCCATTGATCTTTGACTTTATAAATACAGGCATAGAGTACAAAAGCAAAGGGTTATGCTGAATCATTATAAAACACTGGTTGGGCCTCAGCTGGAGTATTGTGGCTAACTCAGGGCACTATACCTTAGGAAGAATGCCAAGGCCTCGCAGAGGAGATTTACCAGAATGGTATTGGGGATGAAGAACTCCAGTTATGTGGGCAGACTAGAGAAGGTGGGATTATTCTCATTAGAGCACAGAAGGTTAAGGGGAGATTAAATAGAGGTGTTAAAAAAATTTGACAGAGTCGATATTTAGTAGAGTAGATAGAGTTTCCATTAGCAGGAGGGTCGATAACAAGAAGACACAGATTTAAGATAGTTGGCAAATAATCCAGAACGGAAATGAGAAGCAGTTTTTTTTAGGTAATGAGTTGTTATGATCTGGAAAGTATTAGCTGAAAGGGTGGTGAAAGCAGATTCAATAGTAACTTTCAAAAGAGAATTGGAGATATACTTCAAAAGGAGAAATTTGCAGGGCTATGGGGAAAGAGCAGTGGATTGGGATGAATTGGATTGTTCTTTCAAAGAGCTGGGTATGATGGGCCAAATGGCCTGCTTCTGCGCTGTATGAATTATGTTCTTCTGTTCCTCTGTAACACACCATTTTCAAATCATTCTGTCCCAGTAAAATCTTGACTCAGTACATTTTAAATTATTGAAAATTTGACTTAGAACCTCCCTGACCATTTCTTAACTTCCATTCCTTTTCAAGAGTAACCTGTGTATTGTAAATAGTACTCAAGTTCCAGGAATATCCAATGATGCAAAATTTAGCATTGTATAATATATATGACGTACAAGAGCATATAAAAGAACTTGCATCCACACATGGCCTTATCATATTTCTCAGATATAACTCAAATCATTTCACATTTAATGAATTGCTTTCAAATGAGTGTTGTTAGGTAGGCAAACAAAGCAACCTTTCTGCTCACAGCAAGATCCCACAAACAAGAATATAAATTACCAATTAATCTGTTTTTGGTCCTGTTGGTTGAGGGAAAAATGCTAGCTAGGACATATTCTTATTCAAACAGTGCCCGAGATCTTTATCATCTGCTAAACAAAAAGACAGGATTTTGGTTTAACTTTTCATGCAAAGAACAGCATCTATGACAATACAGAGTCTCTCTGTACACAATGGAGAATCAACCCCACGATCCACTAAAATCTGGAAGTAGAATTGAACTTACAATCTTCTAACTCAGAAACAACAGTGACTCAGAAACTGCGTCAGCATGTGTCAAAAATATGGGTTACCAATTCTCATTGGATGTACTCCTGCATCGGATTATGTAACATCTGATCATGGGCCATCTGACTACATGACACTCACCCGCAGCTTGCTATCTTAAAGGTTGAGAGTCTTTCCTCATGGTTTGTTGTCAGCAGTTATTGCACGAAAAGCTCTAAGAACCAGAAGACCATCCGAGAGCAGGCAAAGAAAGTTCACAAATGCCAATTGCAGGTGTGTGAAACTCCAAGGTAAAGAGGTCCTGAGTAAGAATTAGTTAGAGTGCAGGTCAAGGAGACACAGCTTGCTTTCACTACAGGAAGAATGCAAGCATGAGAAAGAGAATGCAAATGTATCTGGAATTTTTATTTTATTCGTTCTTGGGATGTGAGCTGGCAAGGCCAGCATTTATTACCCATCCCTAATTGCCCTCAAGAAGTGAGCCACCTTCTTGAACTGCTGCAGTCCACGTGGTGCAGGTACAACCATAGTGCTTGAATTCAAAGGGAACAAGAAAGGTGACACGATCATAACAGTGTTAATGCAATTGGAAGACCTAATGAAGAATGGGAGGTCAGAGGTGAGATTAGACCTTTTTGTTGGATCTAGTCCGGGAGTGCGTTAAAGGTGTAGCCATTGGAACAATCAAGAACTGTTGGAGGGTAAAGAATTGCTCAGTATGATGGCAGATGTTGAGTTCAAGCTTCAGCAACATAGACGGCGTGAATGATATGGGAGTGGTGGTTTTTGAGTTTTGGACCATTTAGAGTTTGTTGTTGGGTGTCACGCTAACTTGCTTCGTTGAATGATAATTTTCTTTAATCCACTGACTGGAGATCTGAATTTATATTTTTTGAAGAAATTTAAGAGTGAACAGATGAAGGATGACTTTGCTAGAAGCTTAGGATGGCCACTTAATTTGCAACACTGTATCCTAGATTGCAAAGCCTGTGAGGTGGAGATGAAATGGCTGCTCATCCCAACAAGAACCAAGACACAGGAAGTTTAAGGGAACTACCTATTCTTTTTAGCAAGAAGAGAAACACTGCTACCATGTTTGAATCACTGGGTGACTGTCATGTGACAAGCCCCTCCGCATTTGTGGTTTTAAGCTTGTGTTTCTCTACAGCAGCAAGGAGAAGCTTCTGGACTCTGACATGTGCAGACCCAAATGGGGGTCCCTCTCTCTCTCTCTCCTTTCCAGCTTACAAGCTTCACTTCCTGCCTATTGACTGACCACCTTTGCATACTCCGGCTACAATCAGAAACCCTACTGGAGGAAATCATCCGTATCGCTGTCTCCAAGAGAACCACCGAACCAGTCATCTACCTCTTCAAGCTAAAAGCCTTAGGACCACTGAATTTAGCTGGAAGCCAGCTGAATCACCAAACACTGCATAGCCCTTTTTTCTATGAACTCTAACTCAACCAATCTACCTTTCCCCACTCTGTAACCTATTTGTGTGTATGTAAACCTCAAGTGTGTGTGTGTGAGGGTGAAAGTTGGCACGCTCTTTATTATTTTCATTAGTTCAGTTTAGGTACAATAAAGTTAACCTCTTTCGGTGTTAAACTCAAGAAAACTCATACAATTGGTTCTTGTTATGATCATTGTAAGTAAGTAATCAGACACCTACTAAATTTGCAAGTACATCCACTTTAAAGAAGAATTAAATCTGTTGTGGTCAAACAAAGAGAAGGAAATGAGGGAAGCCCTTTGACCCCTCCTCAATTGACCATAACATGAGCAAGAAGGGTGCTAGAGATAATATCACACTCTGGTTTTCAGTCAGACAAAAGTTGTCAACATGTTTTAACTGTGAGAAATGTTTTTCTCACATTTATCTGAACTCCCTCCCTGATGCTGAAGCACTTTCTTTTTATTCATTCATGGGATGTGAGCATCGCGGGCAAGACCAGCATTTGTTTCCCATTCCTTGAGTAGGTGGGGTGAGCGGCCGTCTTGAACCGCTGCTGTCCATCTGGTGTGAATATACCCACAGTTCTGTTAGGAAAGGAATTCCAGGATTTTGACCTAGCGACAGTGAAGTCAAGACGGTGTGTGGCTTGGAGGAGAACTTGCAGGTGGTGATGTTCGCATGCTTTCTTATACCAAAGAAAGTGAGGCCCCAATGGTGACACCAGATACCCACAATGCCCTGTGCTGCTGAAGCAACTTTATTGTGTGGCTGTGGGAGCAGCTGAACCGTGTTGGGAAGAAGCCAGGAAAGAACAAATTGCCTCGTTCCATTCACAGCGGCGGTGTACACCAGATGGTCTTGCAAATTTTTCTCCCAGGTTGTTCACCAGAGTGCCCAGGAAATCAATCCTCAAGTCTGGGAGACACCCTCTCAATTTGGGAAGGTTGACAATGCTGGTGAAGCAAGTATAGAAAGTAAAAGGCCCATTCTGGCCATCAGACTCATTCCTTCCAACAGATCGTGTATTATTTCTAATGCTATGAAGTATCCAAAATGTATTTACTTCTGAGGGAGGTTAATAATTAAAATAATTCTTCCTAGACTTTCTGAAATGTTTCGCCTTTTCCTGAAAGCAATTAAGAAAAAACTCAGAGGTCTCAAACTACAATTCAATGCAAAGCTGCTGCATTCACCTAGTTTGTAGAGTTTATTGATTATAAATGATATATAAAGTATATGTTTTAAACAATGTACCAAGAGAAATGGAAACTTGGAAGTGCTTAACTCCAACAAACTTGTTGAGATATTCAAACCATATCATAGAATGGAAATGTCCACCATTCCCATGGAAGCCCGCAATATCTAAGGTTTTGCATTTCTTTATATTTCTGCAGAGACTTAGGGAAAAATAGCAATCAGACTGTGAGACTGGAAAAGGCATTTCTGTTTGTACAGTGCACACTCTGAAATAGCTGATACTAGCAGCAGGTAACAACTGATTCACAAGCTGCATGTGGCTCTTCAGAGAGTGTTGCAGCCCTGTATCTAAGGCGGCTGGAGCAGTCACAGGGCCAGTATTCAGGGAGTGGGAAGTGCAGTTTCTGTTTTACAGGGAGTGGGTAGCTTGAGCGTAGTGGGCAGTGTCTACAAGTGAAAACAATATTTTCTGCAGAGCCATGAGAAACAGGCTACAGTGAGTGGGCACCAGTGCCAAGAACAGCAGTAAGCTGAATGTCATCCTGCTGTCCTGCAATTCCTATGATTGTAAGAGACTTGTATGGAGGAGCAACTTCGTGACTTTGCTATCGATCAAAGTCAAGATAATTAATGACTTTTTGGTGATAATGGTTTGGAGAGTTTCAACCTCAGTAATGCTGAAATGCTGAGATATTCTGAGATGGATCCTATTACTTAATTGATGCTTTTTGGGGATGATGTGCAATCTGCTGTACAATAAATAATATGGTGGTTACCAATGAAGTGAAAAGATACTCAAGATATGGATTGCTACTCTCCTGCACCGATTTGATGTTGAATAAGTTTTCCTTGAAATGGAAATGCTGAAAGGAGACAGTTAGGACAAAATAATGTAAACTGTGTGAGAATAACAATTTGTTTTTCTAGTACCTGTAAATAAAAAAACATTGGGATTCACAACTATACCTCCAGTTTGGTATCATCTAACACTGAAGAACAATTCAACATAATACAAGAAGACAATAGAAAACTTGCAGACTGGGCAGTTAAGTGACAAATGAACTTTAACATAGATAAATATGAGGTAATACACTTAAGAAGGAAAAATAGAAACATCAATTACACATCAGAAAATAAAAAAAACTGAATGGGATAGAATAGCAAAGTGATCTAGGGATACAGGTGACTAAATCATTAAAAGCAACATCGTAGCTCAGGTAAGTAATTAAAAATTTTAACAAACCACTTGGATTTATTTCTAGTGATATAGAATGCTAAAGTAATAAAGTTATGTTAAATTTGTATAGGTCCCTAGTCAGGCCACATTTAGAGCATTGTGTTCAGTTCTGGTCTCCCATACTATAAAAAGGACATAGAAATACTGGAGAAACTGTGTAAAATATTTTCAAAGATAATACTAGAACTGAGAGATTACAGCTATCAGGAAAGATTGAACAGGTTGGGGCTTTGTTTTTAGAAAAAAAAATTAGAGGTGACCTGATAGAGGTCTTTAAAGTTGTGAATAGGTTGGACAGGGGAGATGTGGAGAGAATGTTTCCATTTGTGAGATAATCCAAAATTAAGGGCTCTAAACACAAGATACTTAGCAATAAATCCAATAGGGAAATAAGGAGAAATTTCTTTACTCAGGAGAGTGGATAGGATGTGGAACTTGCTACCACAGGAGGTAGTTGGGGCAAATAGCTCAGATGCTTTCATAGAACCATAGAAGGTTTAAGGCACAGAAAGAGGCCACTTGGTCCATTGTGTCTATGCCAACCAAGAAACGTTTTACCTATTCTAATCCCACCTTCCAGCATTTGGTCCGTAGCCTTGCAGATTACGGCACTTGAGATGCATATCCAGACTCCTTTTGAATGAGTTGAGGGTCTCTGCCTCAACTACCCTTTCAGGCAGTGAGTTCCAGACCATCACCACCCTCTGGGTGAAAAAGCTTTTCCTCTTCTCCCCTCTAATTTTTCTACCAATCTCTTTAAATCTGTGCTCCCTCATCGCTGACCTCTCTGCTAAGGTGAACCTCCACTCTATCCAGGACCCTCAAAATTTTGTACATTTCAATCAGATCTCCCCTCAGCCTTCTTTGTTCCAAGGAGAATAACTCCAGCCTATCCAATCTTTCCTCATAGCTGCATTTTTCCAGTCCTGGCAACACCCTCGTAAATCTCCTCTGTACCATCTCTAGTGCAATTACATCCTTTCTGTAATGAGGTGACCAGAACTGCACGTAGTACTTAAGTTGTTGACTAACCAAAGAGTTATGCAGTTCCAGCATAACCTCCCTGCTCTTGTATTCTATACCTCAGTTAATAAAGGAAAGGATTCCATCTGCTTTCTTAACCATCTTACTGACCTGTCCTGCTACCGTCAGGGATCTGTGGGCATTCACTCCAAGATCCCTTACTTCCTCTACACTTCTCAGTATTTTCCCATTAATCGTATATTCCTTTGCCTTGTTTGACCTCCCCAAATGCATCACCTAAAAGGAAACAGGATTAATACACGAGAGAAAAGGGAATAGAAAGATATGCTGAAAGATTGAGATGAAGTAGATGGAATGGGAGGAGACTTGTGTGGAGTATAAACAACAGCACAGTCTAATTTAGGCTGAATGGCCTGTTTTTGTGCTGTATATATGATGTAACTCTCTGAGTGAGAAGGCGGTATGGGAAGCATTAAAGAAATCAAGACTAAAAAAAGCAAGAGCTGAGTACAAAGCTGAGTACAAAATTAAGGTTTTAGGGGCTGAGATAGGGGTGCATATGAGTAATGTTATAGAGATTGAAATAAGCAGTTGAACAGGATTCCGAGCGTTTGAAGAATTTGCTTCTACCTGAGACAGTGGCTGGGTAAGGGGATGGAGTTGGTGGCAATGCAGCAAAGTTTGTGCTCGGAACCAAAGACAATGGTTTTGGTCTTTCCTACGTTTAGTTGGAGAACTCATCCAAGTCTGGACGATGGACAGTCTGACAGTACAGAAGCAATGGCGGTGTCAAGGGCACACATGGAAGCTGACCCCTATGTCTGCAGATGATGTTACCAAAGGACAGCATCTAAATGGGAAAAGTGAATGGGTGGAAAGGGAGGAGGCAAAGGAGGAATCATTGCAAGGCTCCAGAGGGGATGGTGCGAGGGTGGGAAGTGAAACCATTGCCAGAGATACTCCAGCTACAATCAGATAGATAAGATTAGTACCGAGAAAGGCCAGACCAATGGAGCTGGACAACAGAGGAGATCGGTTGAGGATGGTGTGATTGATCATGTCAAAGGCTGCAGAGAGGTTGAGGAGGATGAGAGGGGATAATGCACCACGGTCAGAGTCACAGAGAATGTTGTTTGTGAAATCGCTTAAGGATGTTTTGTTGCAGTAGGAGGGACATAGGAAGGGAAGGCTTTTACATGAGTTTTAACATTTGTTGTGAAATTAATCTTTATTCATGGAATTTGAGGTCTAGGTGTGCCAAAGAGTGATTTAAAACTGTTGGTGCTGAATGGATTTGGGTGTTCTGCATCTATTTTCTCATTGTCAACACAAAGGATCAGCCCCTTAGGCAAGTCTATGCTTCCCATGAACTGAAATATGACCTTACGCACAAAGTAATCTGGGAGATAGTGTGTCCTGAATGAACAATAACACCACTTACTGCTGATATGTATACTGGAAACAGTAACTGCAGATCTCTCAAACTGACAGACATATAACACTCTGGCAAACTAGTTTACCTCTACAAATCAGGTTTATAGGTTTATTTAGAAATAAAACCAGCAGAAGCCAAAGTAAAACAACAGGAGATAGATAAATTACAGTGGTTCACTTAACCTCCTGCTGATTACCACCTACTGCCATTCCTCACAGATGAATCAGTGCTCCTCCATGTTGAACACCACTTGGAAGAAGCACTGAGGGTAGCAAGAGCACAGAATGTACTCTGCATAGGGGACTTCAATGTCCATCACCAAGAGTGGCTGAGCTGGCCAAGGCCTGAATGAAATAGCTGCCAGGCTGGGCCTGTGGTATGTAGGTGGTGCGAGAACAAAAGGCAAAAACCTACTTGGCCGTGGCCTCGCCAATTTACCTGTCGCAGATGCATTTGTCCACAACAGTATTGGAAGGAGTGACCACCGCACAGTCCTTGCAGAGACAAAGTTCTGACTTCACACTGAGGATACCCTCTATTGTGTTCTGTGGCACTACCACCATGCTAAAATCGGATGGATTCAGATCAGATCTAGCAATTCAAAACTGGGCATCCATGAGGTGCTATAAATTATCAGCAGTAGCAGAATTATATATTGCCACAATCTGTAACCTCATGACCCAACATATTCCTCACACTACCATTACCATCAAGCCAAGGGAAATTTGGTGAGTGAGAGCATTTTTCACAGTGAGGGAGGAGATGCTGTTCTGGTCTTTTACAAAACAAGGCGCAGTCTGAGTGAGGGAGCAGGAGACAGCGAGATCTGGTGAGTAGCTGGTGAATGTTTCTAGATAATAGTCTGTGCCATGTGGGAAATTCTGGACAATTCTCATGGCCTGGATGACCACATGTGCAGGAAGTGTTGTCAGCTGGAGCAGCTCGAGCTCCAGGTTCTGGAGTTTGAGCAGTGACTGCACTCACTACAGGGTATCTGTGAGGCTGAGAGCTTCGTGGATAGCACATTTCTAGAGGTGGTTACCCTGCAGATTAAAAATCTGCAGGCAGAGAGGGAATGGGTGACTGCCAGAAGGAAAAGGAGGACCAGGCAGGCAGGGCAAGGATCCCGTTAGTGCATCTTGCTCTCCAACCAGTATTCAGTTCTGAGGGAGTGCAGACAGAGCCAAGTTCTCAGCACCATGGGTGGCTCAACAGCATGGGGGGGGGGGGGGGGAGGGGACAAAGAAGAGTGGATCAGCAATAGTGGTCGGGAATTCAACAGCGAGGGGAACAAACAGGTGCTTCTGTAGCTGCAGACATGATTCCAAGATGGTATGTTGCTTGCCTCCCTGGTGCCAGTGTCAAGGATGTCACTGAGCGGCTGTCAGACATTCTGAGGGGGAGGGTGAACAGCCTGAGGTTGTGGTCCATATCAGCATCAATAATATAGGCAGAAAGCGGGATGAGGTCTTAAGGGCAGAATTTAGGGAGCTAGGAGAGAGATTCTTTGACTTTGTTGGCTTCACAAACTGAACAGCCATTGAACTTGTTCTCATCCATGGCTTAACTTCAACCCACAGAATGACCCTATTTTGTTTGTGAACTTCAGCCTGTCTTACAATCCTGAATGGCCTTTTCAAATGTAAGGTCCTCTTTCAACTGCAAAAGGTCTGACAAGGATTCATCAGCTATGCTGACAACTCTTCGGTCCCTTATTAGTTCTGCCTTTAATTTGGCGTATTTGCATCTCTTTGCCAATCTGTACAGATCATTTATATAAGAGTCTATGGATTTGCCTATTTTCTGCGCCCACTTGTTAAATTTGGCTCTTTCAAGAATCTTATTGCTGCAAAGATTAAAATATTTATCAAAAGCTTGAAGTACATCTTCAAATTTATCAGAAGCCTCGTTTATCTCTTGTTGCACTAACACGTCATCCGCAATCTCTCCGATTGAATATAAAATATAAAAACTTGTTCTACTTCTGATTTAGTATGGAATTTGGAAACAATCCTAAATTGAAGGAATCTTTTCCTTCATAATGACCAATTTTGTACCTGATTGTGTCCTCCTTGATAATGGAAACTCTCAGACATTCTGAATTTTGACTCCATATTGCTCTCTTTGCTTTTGCAAGACTTTCCAGGGTGTTCCCCTGTGGTCTTAAATCTTTCAGGCTTGAATGGAGGTTTTTGCGCCATTTTGGGGGATTTCCTGTGCTTTCCTACCTTCCCTGCACTTTCTCTCCGTGGTTTGGCTGAGCAATGGCTGCCAACTCCACCTGACTGCTGAGTTGCAGCTTTGCCCGAGATCGACTTCTCTACCAGTGTTTTTGATCTATTGCACCATTAACCCTTACTGGCCCGTTTTAAAATCTCTCACCCAATCCTGGACCGTCGCCCAGCGCTGAAACTCGAACCTGATCACTGGACCTGGATGTCCTTTTGCAGACTCCCAGGCTTCTGTGATGCAATCTGAGAGGCTACAGGGCTGTCTCACCGACTGTTTGCGTCGTCTGTGGCTACGGAGCAGCTCTTGAGTTCATTGCAGTCCCCTGACTAGATCTACTGTTCTCTTGGCTCTACTTGATGAGGTAAGATGATCTTCAAATCTTCCTGGTTGTTTTAACCAGTGCTGCCATATTGTGTGTTATTGTTGTATTTTGTAGTATAGCTGTGGCATTCTAGAGAAAGTCTCAGATGCTCTTATCAAGCCTCCTAAGCTAACATCCTCCGTGCTGCTATGCTTCTCCCAAGCCTCATCTCATGTGTCTGTTACATCATCATTCTTACAATGGGAGAGATTGCTCTCACTGTCTTCAGCATTAACCTTTTATATTCTTTTTTTTTTTATTCATTCATGGGATGTGGGCGTCACTGGCTAGGCCAGCATTTATTGCCCATCCCTAATTGCCCTTGAGAAGGTGGTGGTGAGCTGCCTTCTTGAACCGCTGCAGTCCATGTGAGGTAGGTACACCCACAGTGCTGTTAGGAAGGGAGTTCCAGGATTTTGACCCAGCGACAGTGAAGGAACGGCGATATAGTTCCAAGTCAGGATGGTGTGTGACTTGGACGGGAACTTGCAGGTGGTGATGTTCCCATGCATCTGCTGCTCTTGTCCTTCGAGGTGGTAGAGGGTGCGGGTTTGGAAGATGCTGTCTAAGGAGGCTTGGCAAGTTGCTGCAGTGCATCTTGTAGATGGTATTCACTGCTGCCACTGTGTGCCAGTGGTGGAGGGAGTGAATGTTTGTGGATGGTGTGCCAATCAAACAGCACACTTTCCTTTATTAGTCGAGGCCTAGAATATACGAGCTGGGAGGCTATACTGCAACTGTATAAAACATTGGTTAGGCCACAGCTGGAGTACTGCAAACAGTTCCTGTCACCATACTATAGGAAAGATGTGATTACACTAGAGAGGATGCAAAGGAGAATTACGAAGAAGTTGCCTGGACTGGAGAATTTTAGTTATGAGGAAAAATTGGATAGGTTAGCTTTGTTTTTTTTGGAACAGAGAAGGTTGAGGGGAGACTTAATTGAAGTGTATAAGATTATGAGGGGTCTAGATAGACTGGATAGATAGGAAGGCCCTATTCTCCATGTTTGAGGGGTCCATAACCAGGAGGCATAGATTTAGGCTAAGGGGTATGAGGTTTAAAGAGGATTCAAGGGGAATTATTTTCACCAAGAGGGTGGTGGGAATATGGAACTCAGTGCCTGAAAGGGTAATAGAGGCAGAAACCCTCAAAACATTTAAAAAGTACTTGAATATGCACTTGAAGTGCCGTAACCTACAAGACTACAGACCAAGAGCTGGAGAATGGGATTAGGCTGGATGGCTACTTGTTGGCCAGCGCAGATATGATGGGCCGAATGGCATCTTTCCATGCTGTAAATTTCTATGATTCTATGAACCCTGGGTTCAAAGAGGACTGCAGGAAAACATGCCAGGAGCAGCACCAGGCATACCTAAAAATGAAGTATCAACCTGGTGAAGCTACAACACAGGACTACACGTCTGCTAGACAGCAGAAGTAGCATGTTATAGACAGAGCTAAACAATCCCACAACCAATGGATCAGATCAAAGCTCTGCAGTCCGACCACATCCAGTAATGAATAGTGGTGGACAATTGAACAATTAACCAGAAAAGGAGGCTCCAAAAACATCCCCACCCTCTATGGTGGAGGAGCCGCTTTACATGGCTATTCCAGTTCAATTTCTGGTCAATGGTAACCCCCATAATTCTGCTCCATAATTCACTCTTCTTCCAGATCAGACTCTCTTCCACAAACAGTTCCAGCCCCTGCTCCAGCCAGAATGCACCTCCCCTCTTTAAAAGGTGCAGGCTAGCTTTAAGTAGTGCAACCCTCGCCACAGAGGCATACAGCCACTCAGCAGCATGAATAGCACTGGTTGAATGCACAATCATACAAATTAGCAGGCAGCATGAAGTTGGCTATTGAACATAGCCCACACAGAATCCACCATTTGCTTTTATATACATTGCCACAATATGAAAAAGGAGCTGATGGATTAGCAAAAGGATTCAGTGATTTTTCCTGCCAGGAGGGCAATAAATATGAAACTGTCAATCAACAGCAGCATCAGACACCCTGGCTGAAATGCTTGTTAGAACAAACTCATAGTCTTGGTGGGTCAGCAGTTCTAATGTGTTCTGTCTCCTTCTCTCAAGTCTTTTTTTCAAAATCCATTTTTCTGGACTTGTTAGTCCTCTCTCCTTTAACAGACTAATTGTCGGAACAAACAGCCAGATCTGCTTGCTGCAGCCTACTTTATCTCCAGAGTTCTCTCCTATACAATAAATGGAGAAAGCTTCCATCTGCCGGAGACTGTCTATAGCCATGCATATTTTCCTCAAATGTAATTAAAGACAGCCCCAACAAACAAATTTCTCTGCAGCACCTGTGGAAGAGCCTGTCACTCCAGAATTGGCCTTTATAGCCACTCCAGGCGCTGCTTCACAAACCACTGACCACCTCCAGGCGCGTATCTATTGTCTCTCGAGATAAGGAGGCCCAAAAGAATTAAAGACATAAACGAAAAACTCTAAGTCACACTATTTACATAGCAATCACCCGTGGCTGATGGGAGTCCTGGTCCAGACAATGCATGCATTCTATCTGATCTAACTCCTCTCAAGTTAGTAACCAATGTAAAGTGGCCACAATATAAGACAGATGCAACCTCCATTAAGAAATATTTAAAATATAAGGGTATATTTTGATTATTTACATATGAATCAGGAGCACATGACAGGAATTCAGACACACAGGTCTTGCAGGATCGTTTATCTATTGATGGAGAATCTCAAAAAATAACTGACATTTATATAGAGCCTTTCATGACCTCAGGATGTCTCAAAGTGCTTCACAGCCAATTAAATGCTTTTGAAGTGTAGTCACATTGTAATATAGAGAATCACAGCAGCCAATCTGTACACTGCAAGGTCCCATAAACAGCAATAAAATATGACTGGATCATCGTTTTTTAGGTGGAGGGTGATTGATACTGTCCAGGACACTGGAAGAACATCCCTGTTATTCTTCAAATACTGCCACAGAATCTTTTACATCCACCTGAGAGGCAGATAGGGCCTAGGTTTAATATCTCATCTCAAAGATGGCACCTCCAACAGTTCAGCACTCCCTCAGTACTGCACTGGAATGTCATATGAGATTAAGTATTCAGGTCTCTGGAGTGGGAATTAAACCCACAACCTTCTGACTCCAGGGTGAAAGGGTTCCCAGAGAGCCAACGCTGACACCAGAAGGCATGCAGGCCTCCTTGCCTGACTTCCCAATCTGTGCTCCTGAAGCTTGACACGACAAGCGCAAATTGAAACAATTGACCCTATGGAGTGTTTTAGGATTCAAATAAGAAATCATTGAACTAAGCTGGATGTAGGAGAACTCTGCCATCTGAGAAGCAGCAGAACATAAAGACCTCTGCACTAGGTCTAACTTCCATGTTCGGCTCCACCTGTATATGTGAATCAGTTCTTCTTAAATTTTCAACATCTACAGGCCTGTTCTGACTGATACTAAATTTTCTGAGATGTTCAGACACTACACAGTAGATCTCCAATTTCAAGAAAATAATGAGAAAGAAAGGTGAAAAGCTCATTCAGATATGTGCCTGTCTGCACCTTGTGCAATAGAAGTATCTTTTTGTTGTAGTTATGAATGAATCACATTGAATATAACTGGTAGTAATGGTGTTGCCCCATTATTTATTCTCAGAAATTATGCCATTTTGTTTCTTATTGTTAATAGCTATGTTTATTGCAACTCTTGTAAATTAATACCCTTCAATCAAAAAATGATTAACTGCTATTTTGTTGCCATAGCTCTGTCCAACAAAAAAAGTAAGAGTGAAAATGTCCACATTAATAAACCTAGTTTTATATTTTAATCTCCAAGTTTTTTTTAATAGAAACACAGAGCTTGATTTTGTGCTGGAAGCAGGGCTTCCGGCATCAGGCCGTAAAGGTGGGGGGGCCCCACCTCTGACTTGTTCTGCCCCACCCCCTGCCCCCAATCCCCCGCCAGAGCTAGCGTCCAGTTTTTTTGAATCAAATGTTCAGAAGGCAGGAACCCCGTCCCTTTGAAGACTTTATTGGGACGGGGATCCCGCCTCCAAGAGCTGCCAGCCAATCAGAGGGCTGGCAGCTCAGCAGTATCAGTATCGCCACCGGAAGCAGGCTATCAATTATATTTGTCCGATGGCTTCTACTCAAAAGTACGGAGGTGTGAAAACCGGCAAGGACAGGATCAGAATTGCTGGTGATGATCTCTAACATTGCTCTCTAGGTTCATTTATGAAGGATAGCCAATGGGGTGAAACCCTACCTCAGCAAGAGTCAGCACCTTCAAGACAAGAGAAAAGAAAACAAGAGAGGGAAAAATGAAAAAAAGAAAATAGTGACAGGTTGTTTTGATTCTGCATCAAGACTTCAAGTGATAAACATACAGGCAGATAGTTTACATGGTAATATGTTTTTTCAAGCCTCGCTAATAAGAATTAATAGCACAATGTGACTGTGCTATTTTTGACCCATGTTTCTAAACTCTACCATGTTATCTCACTGACCCAGAACACCCTTCTAAACTGCAGTAGGTAAGCATGAATGCCCTGTCCCCTTCAGTCCGTTTCTACTAACAATTAAATGAGGCGTGAGACCATTTATCTGAAGCCACCCCATCAACCTCAAACAAACTGCATTTCTGTCATGAGTAAGCTATGAACCCAGATGCAGCCACTTTACACATTCAGAGCAAATGATGAAACCATTTTATACCAGCCATCATATTTCTAGTGAAATGGCCCTGAAATATGTTAGAGCTCCCTTAGCTGTGGAATTTGTAGCGTGGGTGTATCCAATATTACCAGCAGCAACAGATAAAGAACTCTGTATCCAGCAACAACTTGCATTTATGTAGAATCTTTAATTTGGAAATCATGCCACTGTACTTTACAAAGGGGCAGCAGCAGAAGAAAATTAGCATAAGCTATCTTGCAAATATATGTTGAAATTTATAGCACAATAGGAGACTATTCAATCCATCACATTGTTCTGCTCTCTTCCATTACCCTGTATCTTCCTCTGTTTCCTATTTTTATCTATCCTTTTCTTAAGATACTTATTTCTTCAATGCTCAAACAATCCCTGTGCAAAGACATTTCACCTAACCTCTGTCCTCACTTTCTGGTTGTTGACACCCTAACCAGAGGAAATATTTCCCTACTTTCTCAATCAAAACCTTTAGTCAATCAAAAACCATCATTAAATCTCCTTTTAACCTTCTTGTTCCAGTATCTCTTCATTGTCATGATTTCACATCTCTGATATTGTGGTGAATCAAAGCTGTATACTCTCAATGGCTTTAATGTACTGTCTGTACTGATGTACCCAAACTGTACACATGTTCTAACTACAGCCTCGTACAAATATATAATTATTTATTTCTTCTGTACCCATCTTTATAAAACTCAAACTCCTAATGGCATTTTTAATGTGATCTACCTGTACTCGTGCTTTGAGGAAAATATGCTTGTGCACTGTGTACCCTTGTGGGCAGCGAGTTCCAGGTCATTACCACCCCACTGTGCACAAAAAGTGCTACAACATAA